>NC_135786.1:169315000-169477500 GCF_051106095.1 Pogona vitticeps
AGTACAGTATCCCACTTCTCACAACAACCAATGAAATGTCAGTAGATAAACCTGTAACAGAATGTAGGAGCAAGAGGCAAGGAATAGGTGGAGACACTGAAGGATGAATTGACAAATGAATCGTTCATTTTTCTTTCTTTTTTTACTTCTGCACCCCCATTTATCATATTCAATGCAATGAAGAGATGGTAATTCATTGTACTGAATGGGGGTGGGGAACAGAAAGAGGAATGATTTATTCTTGTGCTTGGATGGGCCAAGAAAATAATCACAGATCTCCTGAATTTCTTCAGGAAGGTCTTGGATCATTACCATTACCATCAGAAACTAATTCAAGATCACTTGAGAGTGTCTGCTATCCTTAGCTCCCAAAATGCATATCTGATGGATTTCTCATTATGGATTGACTTGGTATTTAGTAGTAACCAAACCAGGCCCAACAAAATACTAGCAACCACATGGCAACAGTCTTGTGGCAAAATATCCAGAAAGGGAGGCAGCAACTATATGCCTACACTGCCATGTCGTTGCTAGTGTTCTGTCCATACCTTAACCAGCTTGTTCTATGCCTGCTCTTTCCTTGCCTGAAACAACCTCAGTAGGCATGTTTTTCCCTCCCCCTAATATGTTTATAGGTTGCATCACATACTATTACAAGCAGAGGAAAGTGATAAATATAAATGATAACAAAAATGCCAAACAAAACACAATAAGATTTAAAGAGTAAAATATTAAAGAAATAAAACACTTCATTATTTTTACTAGTCAACAGTCTCAATAGGACACTGGCACTAAAAACCTTCAGAAGAGCATAACATAAATGTATCAAATAAAATGCCTCATGCTAGAATGCAATTGTCACAGAACAAAAAGGCAAGGAATGTCATACTATCCCAGTCTCAATGGCAAATGGATTCCACCAAAAAGTGGCCCCCAAATAGTTGAATACTTTCTTTGTTGGAAAGATATTCCTAGCATTTATCTTGGTCACATTTTCATTTTCACTCTGCGTGCTAGCCAGAAAACAAAAACAAACAAACAAATCCAAAGATGTTTTTAAAAAAGGACAGAGAACCTATTTTCCTCCTCTTTTACTGCCTCATTTCACAGAGATATCAAGCATGGGATGCTCAAGCACCATGAGAAAGTGATTTGCTAAATACGGACTACTTTTCTTCTGATTTTTTTCCTCTTATTTGAGTCATTTGCTACTGCCTTCAACTGCACTATAAGTGTAGTACACAAGGCTTGGTTTCCTTTAAAGTGGATACGACCCTCCAATGGGCATGAAATCTTACCCTAACAAGTTTTTTTCTATTTCTAATTTTTTATTATTTTCAATGGAGGTAGGATTATGGGGAAGGGAATTTAGGATTAGGGAGGTAAGTATGTGTAGAGAAAGGGTAAAAGTCTAGAAAGTGAGATAGTACATTTACATCAACTTGTACAATTATACTGTACTGTACTCCAAAAAGAGATAAAAAGAAAAACAGCAAATTTTCCCAGTATTACTAGAGTTACTAATCTATCTATTCCCTAATTGGACCTTCACATTCTTCTTTAATATATGCTTTCTAGGCTATCTTTTGAGTCTAATTATGAAACTACTCCCTATATAGCCACCAAACATAATAAAAGTTTCCTCCAGTGTTTTACATTTCCCACACTATTTAAAAACATTTTGTACTTTAAAAAAGCAAACTTCGTTGGCATTGTGTACATCAATAAATCATACATCATTTATAAAACATCTTATCTACATTTTCTTCAATAGTTACTGATTTTTGAACATTAGTATTCTTCTACCATTTTATATCCATTATATCCTACAGTCTTTAACCATTTTATTCATTTAGTCCATCTTTATTGATGAGGTTTTCTTCCCTCCTCTTAGATCCTCTTGTTTCTATAGTGCACTTTCCTTTAGAGCAGGGGTGTCCAACCTTTCACCTTCCCTGGGCCACATTAGAAGATGAAAATTTGGTTTGGGCCTCACATAAATTGGGTTTGGGCCACATGGGGGGGGCAGCCCTAGCTGTCCTCCGCAGCCCCGCTCCAAGTGTGCTCACCCGCAGCTGCGATCTCAGACAACAGAGGCTGCCAGCTTCGACTCCAGTGGCTTTATGGGGCCGGGAGGGGGTCCACCTATTGACGGGGACAGCGCAATGCAGCCACGCAGCCCCCCTCTCCCCTCCTTCCGTCCCTCTTCCCCCCCTACCGTTGCGACGTGCCCCGGCCGCATTCCAGCTGCAAGCGCCGGCAGTGTAACTTGAAAGTTTGGAATTTCTTTTTTTTAAAAAAAATTGCACTGGGCCGCATTACAAGCCAACCTGGGCTGCATGCGGCCCACGGGCCGCAGGCTGGACAAGCCTGCTTTAGAGTTTCTCGCTTGCTCTTCTGCTCTAGTCAACCTTCTTTCTGCCTCTGATCCTGATTATCCACTTTATTTCGCCTCTTCTCATTTCTCATCTGCTTTTTTCTCCTCTTTTCTGCCCAGCCACTTCTCCTTTGTTTTCATAAAATATTCTGGCTTCATTTTTGAATTAATATAATAACTCTGCTACTGGAAATCAAAGAGGATACTTTCACATAATTGAGTTTGTTCTCAAGAGGGACGTCAGCTCTGCAAATCGTCTCCTTTTCTGTCTTATTTGCCACGGAATATGTTTCAAGATCTTAGTTTCTTTAACTTTTCTATTAAGTTCCTTGTCTTGTATATTTTTTTAAACTTTATCATGAAAGCTCTTTCTCATAAATTTTACATGAAATTCTCTGGAAAGATTTTTATTCCTGGTGTATGCTGTATTAATTCTTCATGCTGTCTATATTTTGTTGAATATCTTCTGGTCGCATCTCCATGAGTGATGCTAAATAAGTAGTAATCACTTGTGCTGTATCTTCTTTTTTGTCAGGTAAGATTCTGGAATCTAAGTATGCCACTGGCTCTTTCCATTTGCAGATTTAACAGAGTTATTTTGTCTTGCTTTCTTTCCCGTTTTAGTTCTTCTGTCTCTGTATTCATAATCAGCAGTCTTCCTTCTGATCTTTTTCATGTCTTAGCTATTCTGGCTATTTACTTTTTATTATCTGTAATTTGATTTTTAATATCAGTCATTTGTATTTTATTTATTTGATTTATACCCCGCCTATCTGGACTAAAAGACCACTCTAGGCGGCTTCCAGTATAATACAGACAATAAAATAAAGCGAAGAATTTACATAAATCATGCTATAACATAGACAATACAAAAATAGAGAATAAATAAAAGAAGAATAAACAGAAAAATCAGGAATTAGCTGGAGGGAAGGCCTGAATGTATAGCCATGTTTTTAATTGACTTTTAAAAGTGCCCAGAGTGGGGGCCGCGCGAATCTCAGGAGGGAGATTGTTCCAGAGGCGAGGAGCCACTGCCGAGAAGGCCCGGTTTCGTGTCTTTTCCTTCTGGGCCTCTCTCGGCATCAGGCTCCTCAGCCTCACCTCCTGGCTCACACGGGTGATCCAGGTAGATCTTAGTGGGAGTAGCCGTTCTGCCAAATATCGAGGTCCTAAACCGTTTAGGGCCTTATAAGTAAGCATTAGAACTTTAAAGTCGATGCAGAAATGAATGGGCAGCCAGTGCAGCATGGCCAGCGTGGGAGAAATATGCTGGAATTTTCTCACTTCACTGAGGAGTCTGGCCGCTGCGTTCTGCACCATTTGAAGTTTCTACATCAGCCTTAAAGGCAGCCCCACGTAGAGCATGTTACAGTGGTCTAATCTTCAGATTACGAGTGCATGCACCAAGGTAGTGAGCGCCCCCATGTCGAGATAGGGCTGCAGCCGGGCAATCCGCCATAGGTGGAAAAAGGCGGTGCAGACTACCGACGCCACCTGTGTTTCCATGGTGAGCGTCGGGTCCAGATGTACCCCCAGGCTGCGGACCCCGCTCTTCGCAGCCAGGGTCACCCCACCCCAAATGTGAGAGAGTCACCCAAGCCGCCAGCCACAGGGCCACCCACCCTCAGAACCTCCGTCTTGTCCGGATTCAGTCTCAACCCATTTTCCTGCATCCTTAAGTCTTTCATTTGTACACATACCTTAGCCATCCCTCCTTGTAGTTGCTGTAGCCCTGTAGATAACATCTCTTGAAGACTGTTGCCAGTCCTTAACTGACTTTTGCCTCAATAATCCACTGAGATTTTGTGCCAATTAGCTTCTTTGAGTTTCCACCTTTTGTTGTCATATTGATTCCCCCCTTCTTTTTGAATTAAGTAAATAAGGGATGCTGTTTAAGTCTTCTATCAGCAGCTGTTTTTTTTTGTTTAAGGAGTGCTGTTCAAATCTTCAGTCAGCAGATGTTGCTGTAACCTTACATTTCTTTCTCAGTCTTATTTACATGTTCAATCCAAGAGGGGGGGGTGGAGCTTCCCTCAGAGTTAAATGTTCTCACAGTCACCAAGTCGCAATCTTAGCCTAACAAGTTTTAAGGAGTGAAAGAATTTATTCAGAAATATACTAAGCATGAACAATAATTCTGCTAAGAAACAATGCCTATCCAAAAAGAGATCTGCAATGACTTCTCCAGATACAACAACACGCATCAGCCTATTGCCTTTATCAACCTGACTGCTGAAAAGAACTTTACATGTAAAGAAGCGAGCTGTCCCTGCTACACTCTCTTGTCCCACAACTCGGTCTTCAGATAGCGAAGTCAGTCCCAGACAACACACCAATGACATACATATGCCAATCAGCAATATTTATGGCTCCCTGCCTGGTTCCTTCTGTAATAGGTGATGACACGCCGCATTTATTGTGCTTGCATGGACAAAAAAAGTCATCCTCAACTCCAGGGACGTGAAATATTAAAAGGACTCAGTTCTGTATTTGGTAGTAGAAAAGAAACATGGCATCTCTGTGGACACTATAATCTTCTGGACTAAGAAATCTTAATTATCACTGTCATATGATGGTCCATCAACAACATTACTGAACTGGCAGAATGGGGATCATCTACAATCTGGAAGATGGACATGTGTCAAGATTATGACTGGGTCAGAGAGGCCCACACTAACCATTCAGCCACAGTGCCCAAACTTTCCTGGTGTGGGTAAGTTCCAGGAGGGCCAGATTTGCTAATGGCTGGGGGTGGGGATTTTCCTGTCTGATACCCCTCCCAAAAAATCAAATCACTCTGACTGTTCAGTGCTTCAAGGAGATACCGAAAACCACAAAGTTAAGTGCTTTGACTCTTATGCCAACTCTGCAAGGTAGGAATACCAAAATACCCACAAACTAAAAAGGCACTCAGTAGGATATTGAGTCAAGGACCTTTAGTACCATCAACCCTCCTGTTCCCCAAACTAACCAAGCTGTTTCAAAATTGTATATTTTATTAAATATGCTGCAAGAAAAAGACAAAAAGGCAAGTTTCTAAACAATTTCAAGTCACAAAAAACAGTTACAATGTGTAGAGCAAATAAGCATTCAAAAAGATTAAAACCTTGTGGCAAGAAGATTTCCAGAACAGTTCCCACAGGAAAGTAAGAAAGCTAGCTAACTTAGCTGACTTGTTCAATCACCACTCTTCCTCTGTCTAAAATAACCTGACACATGCTTTAGTTACATCCCGTTTGGATTACTGCCTTTGAAGACGGTTTGGAAATTTCAGTTGGTGCAAAACTCTGCAGCCAGACTACTGACTGGGGCCAGCTACCGGGAGCATATAAAGCACCTATTACAAGAACTGCGCTGGCTACCGTCTGTTTCTGAGCCCAATTCAAAGTGCTGGTCATTATAAAGCCCTATACAGCTTGGGTCCAGGCTACCTAAAGGACCATATCTCCCTACATGCGCCTTCTCGGCGATTAAGATCATCAGAGGAGGCCCTCCTCTCAGTCCCATTGCCAGCACAAACACAGCTGATGAGGACATGGACGACGGCCTTCTCTGTGGCAATTTATAATGATGATAATTGAGAGTAAGTTCTTAACACATAATAGATATTTTCTAGAGCAATTTATACAGATTTTCTATGTATAGTTGTTTAGCCATTTCCATCTCCACATTTTCTATCCTGTCTATAACAATATCATATCTAATGCATGTTCATTATGTACTATTTGTTTACCCCAACCTTATATCTAGCTTCAATTTACCTTAAAACCCCCCCCCATATTATGCCTTTACCCTGATTAGTGCTTCCTTATTTCAGTTTAATTCTCTTTTTAAATATATAAGATATGCCCCTTTGCAATTCCAAAAGTTAAGTATATACAGTACCTGCTTTCCAACTTTGAGAGCCCACCTTCCTGTTTCTCCCTTTTTCATCTTTCTAAGTAATTCCTTCTCTTAATCTTTTTCTCAATTTTTGTTTCTGTCTTTCTAAACATTCTGCCATCTTTTGTGTCCTTTGAGGCCATTTTATGCATTTGGTTTATCTCAAATAGATCTTTATACACTTGGTGAGGAGGAACTAAAGAACCTTGTAATGAGGGTGAAAGAGGAGAGTGCAAAAAACGGCCTGAGACTCAACATCAAAAAAACTAAGATCATGGCCACTGGCCCCATCACGTCCTGGCAAACAGAAGGGGAAGATATGGAGGCAGTGAGATTTTACTTTCTTGGGCTCCATAATCACTGCAGATGGAGACAACAGCGACGAAATTAAAAGACGCCTGCTTCTCGGGAGGAAAGCGATGACAAACCTTGGCAGCATCTTAAAAAGCAGAGATATCACCTTGCCAACAAAAGTCCGAATAGTCAAAGCTATGGTTTTTCCTGTAGTGATGTATGGAAGTGAGAGCTGGACCATAAAGAAAGCTGACCGCCGAAGAATTGGTGCCTTTGAATTGTGGTGCTGGAGGAGGCTCTTGAGAATCCCCTGGACTGCAAGGAGAACAAACCTATCAATTCTAAAGGAAATCAACCCTGAGTGCTCACTGGAAGGACAGATCCTGAAGCTGAGGCTCCAATACTTTGGCCATCTCATGAGAAGAGAGGACTCCCTGGAAAAGACCTTAATTTTGGGAAAGTGTGAAGGCAAGAGGAGAAGGGGACGACAGAGGATGAGATGGTTGGACAGTGTCACCAAAGCAACCAGCATGAATCTGACCCAACTCCGGTAGGCAGTGGAAGATAGGAGGGCCTGGCGTGCTCTGGTCCATGGGGTTACGAAGAGTCGGACACGACTAAACGACTAAACAAAACGACACTTGGTCTATCTTCAATAGATCTTCCAGGCTATTTTTAGTTAATTCTGCCGATTTCCCCCCCTTATCTTCCCTTAAAACTCTCTTCGGCACCACTAGGTTTTCCCCATTAATTTCCTCCAGCCTTTCTATAGGTTGGCATACGCCACCGACCATCCTCTCATTTCATTGTTCATTATTTCCTGTCTCCTGTTGACTATAATTCTTCTTCAACTGCTCCATGAATAATTTTGTCTCTTTGTTGTGGGATCTCACTATTTCTAAGATTGCTTGAAGGGTAGATTTTGTTTCCTCCCAAAATTGTCCTTGTTGTGTCATTATATTCCAGCTGTCAAAAATTGTATTCCCAGTTAAAGTTGTCCATATCCTTAAAGTAATCAATTCAGTTCCATTAAGCTTGAATCCATTCTCAGACATAGAGAGTTTTCCCCACCTAAAGGCTCAAGGAACCATCCAGTTCAACATCCAGGATACAGTTTATAAGTTCCACTTTGGCTAATTTAGGCTTTCTAGGGTTAATTTGTCTGTAGTTCAGTTCCGTCCTCAAAGAGAAAGAGAATTCGAAACAGCCATAGAACATTCAAGGCCATTGATTCTAGGCATTTTGCCAGTGCCTTAGATAGCTGTTACACATAACATAAACAGGTTTGTTTTTCCAGAGTAGTTGTCGGTAGTGTTTTCAGGAAAAAGTTAAGTTTTAATACAGAACTTCCTTCCTTTAAGTATAATTAAGTGACTAATTAATGTCTAATTTATTTTCCTTGGGTGTCCCTCCATCTCCTCCTCTCTCCAGCTTCTCTGCAGTTCAATCAATGATGATGGAGAGCTATGAGACGCTATTTCTGCTGTAAGAATTGTCTTGTCCAGGGATAGTAAATAGATAGTTTTTAAAGATATTTCTCACCTGTTTGTAGCACAATGATAATTAGGCTATTGCTTCTTCATACCAATGATTTGCAAGCAAGCTAGTTCAGCTGCTTGCTTCCGCCCGCTGGTCGATTGGGGAGTTTCCTGGAGCAAATGTGGGTAACCGCCATTCCCCGTGATCAACAGGCTTCTCCCCCATTTCACCAGCTCTTCGGGGTGGTTTTAACCCCTTGGGGGGTCCCAACAGGTCAGAATTCAGCCCAGGGGACGGAGCCCCGTCCTTCTGCTACTGTCTCGTCGCAGCTTCAAGCTGGAAGTCTCCACCATCCCTTTCTAGGCTCTTAGAGGGGATGCTCCAATCAGGCACCAAATCACCCCAAACCTTCTAAATTGGAAGAGAGTAACTCCCCCCTCCCTTTTTATACAGCTGAAACCATTCTTTGTTAATTAGCTGTGTGCTAGGACCTGAGCAGCCTTGGGGATTCTTCTCTCACATAGTGATAGAATCAGATAATTTGGCCTCCCAATTAATGGGGACTTTCTCCCCCCTCTCCTGGGCTTCTCCTCCCAGACACAAGTTAACAGGCCTGCATTTCAAAAGGGGAACCAAAACTGTGATCCCCTATTTTACCAGTTTCTTGACAACATGGTTTTGCATACCTGCATCTTGTTAAGTGTTTGAATACCACTTTATAGCTGTCCACTTAGCCAACAGGAAAATAATTATAGTAAGGTATCTGGTAAAAGTTTTAAACATTGTAGAAAAGCTAACTTTTAAAAAACAGAACAATGAAGTGGCTCAAATACTCCTATAATTTTAATATAAGAATATTGAATTAATTTATTTTAGAGTAACACACACAAATATTATGTTTTAAGTTGATGCTGCATTTTCTTCCTTTAGTCTGTAAAAGCTATCATATGTCTAAATGCTACCAATAATGTTTCTTATTAATGAAGTTAGTAAAATCAACAGAACACTGGAGTGACTTAAATACTTCTGTAATTTTGATAAATCCTGAATTTATTTATTTTAAAGAAATAAAGTATACAAATATTATGTTTTAAGTTCATGTTGCACTTTTTCATTTAATGTGTAAAATTATATACAGCGGTGCCTTGCTTGACAATGTTATTTTGTTCCAGCGAAATCGCTGAAGCGCGAAAACATCGTCAAACAAAATGAAAAAATCCCATTGAAACGCATTGAAAACCCGTTCAATGCGTTCCAATGGGCTGAAAAACTCACCATCCAGCGAAGATCCTCCATACGGCAGCCATTTTCGGTGCCTGTAAAGTGAGGAATCCGTCCTAGAAAACAGCGGGGGGGGGGCATTTTGAAAGCAGGCGGCCATTTTGAAACCCGACAATCAGTTCTTTGCTGATCGTCATAAAACGAAAAATCGGTTTCTAGAGCAGCTAAGCAAAATTCCCCCATTTAAACCATCGTTTTGCGATCACAAAAACATCAACGTAATGCGGATTCGTCGTAGAGCTGGGTAATCATCCAGTGGGGCATGACTGTATTTAAATGCTATTAAAGAAGTTTCTTCTCAATTAAATTAGCTGTATAGCATACAAATTTGAACTGCTTCTTGTGCTAGCTTTGCTGAATCATACAGATTCAGACATTTATCTGAATAACCTCTAAAATAAGAATAGCATGAGAGAAATGTGGATTGATAACGACTGGAATTTAAATGACTATACTTCAAAAGAGTATGTTGAGGCTTTGCAATTATTTGTGACACATTATCTTTCTCATCTTCCTGTCAGTTCAACAATAGCTGTCGTGGATTATACTATTAAGTACATAAAGCTCATTTTTATCGATCCTCTACAATACTTTTTATGGTAAACTATTATAAGATTTTGTTTCTGAGTAGTAAACTGTTAGCTTACAGGAACGCTTTCATGTGCATGCTCCCTTTATTCTGAGTAAAGCAGAGTGTCAGAAGTGTAGCAATGATTTTAGAAACATTCTTGAAACATCAAAAATACTTCTGGACACTAGTGACAGCTATATAGACGACACACTGAAGTGCGATTAATCAAATATAGAAGTTTTTTATTTGCTTCTCATGGAATGACATAAGTGGGTGGGGAGATACAAACTCTCAACCCATACCATCCTATACCCATCAGTCTTGTCTGATTTCTAAAGCTATACAGGATCAGACCTGGTTAGTGTTTGGACAGGACCAATATGGAATACCAGGGATCTTCAAGTAGACCCAGGAAAGACTCCTGCCTGAAACCTTGAAGATATGCTGTCAATCAGAACCAGCAATGCTAGGTTAGACAAACCAATGGTTTATGACTCAGTGTAAAACTCTTATTTTACTATGATACACTCGTGAAAAACACTAGGAATGTTTCCACAACACGAAACCATAATTTAGTATTGCATCCAAATATCAATAGTGGGGAAAAAGCCTGATGGAAAAATGAAAGTCACAACAAAGCTAAACTGGACAAATGGATTAAATACTACTTGCTTGGGTAGTCACTATTAGTATGTAATTGCTCACGGTTTAAATTAGTGTCATATATTTTACTTTAGCATGCAAAAACATGGCAAATAATGTCATTCTATCCAGATGACACTAAAATTTGTATTAATATTTAACTTTATTAAACACTGTAAAGAACAGAGATTCATTCTATAAGAAAGAATGTCTCCTACTGAAATCTAGTCCTGAAAGAATTTTTAACAAAAGAGGACAGGAGTACTTCAAGAAAAATATTAAATGTTGTCTAAGTATGTAAAATATACTTGGCTCACACAAAAGCTGATAACAAACATTAAATTTATGTTTCTTAAGCACATTTAATCTAGTTCCTATAAACACCTGAATAGCTGCACCCATTTGCTTGCACTTGCCACAACCAAAATAGGAAGCAGCTTTAATTAGCTCTTTATATTTTCTGGAGCTGCCAGCATAGAAAAGTGGTTCACAGCTTGTAGCTTAATAGTTTTCATAGAAAAAAAGAGGTAAAAAGATTAGATCCATATTTTCTAGATGTCTGTAGTCCAATCTGCCTTTCCAATTCATACTCCATTATTGGACTACCTTTCCAATTCATACTCCATTACTGTAAAGTTTAAATAAGCAAGAACCATGAATCAAACATTCATTTTATATTGGCAGCAATGTTCCTGAAGCACAACACAAACAATACATTGTTTACAGCCCAGAAGCCAAAACTCTGCATCTACACAAGCTACAGGAATATGAACAGAAACTGAAATTTGGCTAAGACAATCTTATTTATCTAGTTCGGTTAATTTCCCTTTAGGCTAATTAACTGCTATGTATGACCTTTAGCTTTGGCAGTTTCCAATCACTCGATGCACTAAGTTTTAAGAAATATACAAATAGGATTGATTACTGATTCATGCATTATGAAGAGCACAATCCAGTGCCATTTTTAAGGCTGGAATTACATCCCATAATAAGCCGATTAGACTACAAATGAGATATTATGCACACAGCCATCACACTATAATAATGTTGATGCTGCCATATCTACATTAAGCTCAAATAAAGACTCAAATATATCATTTCAGATGGATTCTGAACCTTGCCAAAACTATTTATGTTATATCATTTGAATTAAAAGCATATTAAATGGATTCATTAGAAAATTCTCCTCTTTGCTTTGCTTTTTTCCAACAATGTCTACATCCTTAGGCTAGAGAACAATTTTTATAATAGGTGTAATTAATCAAGAAGTCTTGACTTAAAGTTAAGAAGAATTGTTGCCTAAATGATTGAAACACAAAAACAGTATAAATCTTTCTATATCCATCAAATCTTATGTTTATACAGGTAAAAGTACTGAACTGAGCAATGGTAAAAACCTTCATTTTTAAGTAAAAAGGAAGCACAAAAACCGCCACCGCCACCACCCCATTTCATAAATTTAAGATACAATAAAAATCTTCCTGGCTGCCCTCCAACAACAGGAACAGGAACAGTCATTAATGGTAAGGAAAGGCTATACTCTCAGGTAGTAAACAAAGGGAATATGAACGATCTACTTGCAAGTGGGGAGGGGATGAGCAACAGAACAATTTTAGTATGGTATTCCAAACTCTGGCATAGATGGAAAGACACTTAGATCACCCTTTTTATATTCCACATTTTGTGTTTTTTTATATATATATGGGTGATCCACACATGCGCGGAGCCTTGTCAGAATATTCCAGAGCTTCTGCGATAGCAAAAAGATACATTGGTGCAGATCCCTCCCCCATAGTAAATGTACCTTGGTGCCAAGGCTCTCCCTTCAGTTAAGTCAACCGCCACATAAAGAAAAGGACGTGGCAGTGGGGAGGCTGGGTTGGGATGTGTGAATCACAGAGGTCCACTCAAAGAACTACAATTACAGGTAGGTAACTTGTTCTTCTTTGTAGCCTCTGTGAATCACACTGTGGGTGACTAATAAGCTAGCTTACTCGGAGGAGGGTGTCATGCCAACGTAGACGATAATACAGCATGTCCAAAAGCAGCATTGGATTTCTGCTGAACGTCCAACCGATAGTGGTTGATAAACATGGACCACTGTGACCATGTAGCAGAGGCGCAGAAGTGAGCAAAGGGAATCCCTCAAAGAAATGTCATAAATGTTATCAACACTCTGGTGGAATGAGGGCGAATACTATGAGGTGGTGGAACTTGAGCAAGCTGATAAGCTGGATGGTAGACGCAACCCACCTGGATATTCTCTGCGAGGTAACTTGGAGACCTTTGGCAGGAAGTTGGTAGCTGATGAAAAGTCTAGCTGATCATCTGAAAAATTGAGTGCGGGCTATATAGAAGGCTAGAGCCTGTCTTACATCCAATGTATGGAGAATCCTTTATTGAGGATTAGATGGAGTAGGAAAAAAAGACGGAAGAATCAAGGGCTGGGATAGATGAAACTGGGAGACAACCTTGAGCAGGAAGGAGATATCTACAAAAAGTTTAACTTTATCAGGGTAGAACTGGATATAAGGGTAGTTAGACCTCACGGCTAGCATACTGTGCTGACATGACAACTACCAGGAATGCCATCTTAAAGGTAAGTAATTTGAGGTCGGTTGATGCAAGGGGCTCAAACGGGCCCCTTCAAAGGTGTCGGAGAACTAATGTTGATGACCACTGAGGGGGTGGAGGACATATGTCAGGTCCTTTGAGGCAATGTTTCAGAGTAGTCTGAAAAACTTAAGCTGTCGGAGAGGTTGGTGGTTGATAAACCACAATCGCCGAAAGGCAGACTTTGAAGGACAAAAGAGAAAGGTCCTTAGTTTTTAGTTGCAATAGAAAATGGACAGTGGTAAGACAAGGGTTGGTTGAAGGTAGTGATGACACTGCAGTGAATGATTTGAACTTTTTCTATTTATACATGTAGGCCTTCTTAGTTGAGGGTTTCTTCACATGGTGAAGGACATTCATCAGAGAGGCAGAATCCTCCACACTGGGAGATGAAAGGCACGGAGATCTGGGTGGAGAATTTGATTTCTGTCTTGTGTAAGCAGGTGAGGCAGGTGGGGCAGGTGATACATGTCAGACGACAGCCGGTGGAGAATCAGGAACCACGGCTGTCGTGGCCACCACGGAGCTATTAGGAGAACGTTGGGTTTGTCTTGTTGCAGGTGGCCTATGACCTTGTGGAGAAGTGGGAACTGTGGAAAAAGGTAAGTGAGTGATTTGGGCCAACGGCCGACAAATGCATCTTGCCAACTCCTGTGTGGGAGCAGTAACTTTTGCACTTCTGGTTCGTTCAGGAGGCAAAGAGGTCAATGGTGGGTGTGCCCCAGCGTGTGGTTTCAGCCACACAAAGAGAAGACTACACATTTTGAGAACCAGTTTAAACTATACATCCCAGAACTAAGATGAATCCCAGATGTTCTAATTATTATTGTTTTAACATTTTGATTTACTGCTGCCTGAAATTATAAGTTAATTTATGTTCACATTTCAGCTGCAGAAACAAAACTTTTAATTGTTAAAGATGTGCAATATTGAAAGTATACTGATTATTTAGAAAAGAAAGGTTTTCATATACTGATTATGTAAATGAAGATGGTGTGTGCATTGTCATAAACCTAAAAACTGAATCACAAATTGTCCAGATGTTTATTTGTTCCATTTAATCCTTTTGCAACTGTGCTCTGAAGCAGCACCAAATATATATTTATAGTTGTTGTTTTTTTAAAATGGCCAAAATCCTATTGCCCTTGTGTAAGGTTTGTGTAACAACTAACTGATGAAATTTTGGGGCACATTTTAGTATTGTGGCTTGTCATGTGCCAAACTGCATAACTAAGACTTGCTACAGCACCCTGTCAAGTAGCTATAGTTGGCTGTGCAAGTTATGCAGATATTTCATAAAGAGCTTTAAGATTCTGGACACTGCTTTTAAACCATATGACCCTAGACTAGTTGGACCATAAGTCAATGTTCCAGTGACATACTTAGGCTAAAGTAACAGGTCTTCTTCTCTCCCCACCCCCAACAGCTTTCTGCAGCACCTGGAAGTCTGGTTCAAAGAATTCTAAGCACTTAGGTCAAGAGTCTCACGGCACACAGTAGACCAGTTGCTTAGGGAGAACAGCCTCTCCGATGAACAGAACTTTTTCCATCAGCAGAACACCACCACTGATCTTATTTCCATCAGCAGAACACCACCACTGATCTTATCTTCTTCATAGAACAGATTGAAAAAATAAATAAATAAGGAATTTTTAAAAAATCCAAGAATTTATTTGACTTTTATCCCACTTTTTGATCCTAATGGGGACCTAAACCGAGATACAAAACATTTAAAATCTATAATTCATTAATGATTCAGTACATAAAATATCTTAGCTCTCTAGGAGTCCGCTGCTTGTAAAAAGGCAAGATACAATGGTATTCTTTATTATTTGCAATTATTCATTTTAGTGTATGAGAAGACTTTAGAACTTTCCTGAGAAGTTTTAATTTCACATCAGTATATCAGAGTGAAAATAATTATCTGCACCCTAGATGTGCTGATTGTATTTTGTTCTATTTTAAAATGCAGTTATACAGATTCAAATAATAACAGAGCATTTTAATTCACGTAATAGCACATATCACCTGTCTCTTCGTCAATGACACATTTAAAAGCATCTTTTTATTAGAAACACAAATCAATACACTCAAGGGGCTGCAATAACTACTTTAGGCAATTTGTATTATTATTTCCTTCCTTATCTTCTGACTTTAAGTAACTTATTATTATCAATGGCATGAAAATGGCAACCTGTCACAATTGATTTTTTGAGCCCAAGATTTTTTTTCTTTTCTGATATAATTATCTTACTGCTAAATAAAGGTATAGTTTATAAAACGCAATCTCAAGTTTCAACTCATGATAGCTGAGATGTCTTTTTAATAGCTCTTTGAAAGAGTATTGCCCAAGATTAGCAGATATCTGCATAGATTGAAAACGAAAAACCCCACGGTTTTAAAGACACTTTATCAATAATTAAATCATAGTAACAGCATTTGGAAGACAGGGGAGACTGCCTCATTCCCACCTCCCTAAACAGATATTTGGGAATTGGAAACTCTAAAGAACCCCATGAAACACTAAAGAAAGACGATAAAATAAGTTAAATAGTGTGTTTCACTGGAGCATTATGTAGCTGTGCATATACAGTATATTTATTGTCAATCAAGGTCCTAATATCATAAATATAACTTAACTGAATGTAAATAATGAGACTGCAATTGTAGCAATTTACTATAAGTTCTTTGAGATATCAGCACCTACCGTATTTTTTGCTCCATAAGACACACTCCCCCCCCAAAAAAAAGTGGGGGGGAGTCTGTGCGTCTTATGGAGCGAAGGTGGCGATTTCACCCCCATTGGCCCTGTGGGGGGAGCCTCCCAAGGGTCCGAGTGAACCTTCCAGGACCCTTGCGGGGCTCCCCCCATCCCCCACGGGGCCAGTGGGGATGAAATCGCCAGCTTCCAGGACCTTTTCTGAGCATTTCAAGCCTCACAAAAGGTCCTGGAAGCTGGCGATTTCGACTGCGCTTGCTCCGTGGGGGGGGGGAGCGTTGCAAGGGTCCGAGTGAGCCTTCCAGGACCCTTACGACGCTCCCCCCACCCCCACAGGGCCAGCACAGGCGAAATCGCCACCTTCTGGGACTCCTTTGAGGCTTGGGAAGCCTCAGAAGAGTCCCTGAAGATGGCGATTTTGCTCCCTCTGGCCCTGTGGGGGTGGGGGGTGGGGGAGTGTCCAAAGGGTCCTAGGGTGTGTCCCCGGACCCTTTAGAGACTCACCCTGCTCCCCCGGGGGTCAGAGGGGACAAAATCGCCACCTTCAGGGACTCTTTTGAGGCTTGGGAAGCCTCAGAAGAGTCCCTGAAGGTGGTGATTTTGCTCCCTCTGGCCCTGTGGGGGTGGGGTGGGGGGAGCCTCCCAAGGGTCCAGGTCTGCCTTCCAGGACCCTTGCGACGTTCCCCCCACCCCCACAGGGCCAGCACGGGCAAAATCGCCACTTTCTGGGACTCTTTTGAGGCTTGGGAAGCTTTAGAAGAGTCCCAGAAGGTGGTGATTTCACCCCCTCTGACCCCTGGGGGGGGCAGGATGAGTCTCTAAAGGGTCATGGAACACACCCTAGGACCTTTTGGAGGCTCACCCTGCCCCCCCCGGGCCAGAGGGGGTGAAATTGCCACCTTCTGTGACTCTTTTGAGGCTTGGGAAGCTTCAGAAAAGTCCCTGAAGGTGGTGATTTCACCCCCTCTGGCCCCATGGGGAGGCAGGGTGAGCCTCCAAAGGGTCCTGGAACACACCCTAGTACGCTTTGAAGGCTCCCCCCACAGGGCCAGAGGGGCCTAGGGTGTGTTCCATAAGACGGACCTCTCCATAAGGCTCACCAAAATTTTAGGAGATGAAAACAGATTAATTTTTCCCTGTTTTCTTCTCCTAAAAATTTGGTGTGTCTTATGGAGAGGTGCGTCTTATGGAATGAAAAATACGGTATTTTTGTCTATACAGTACTTCAATTTCCACAAAAATATCAAGAACCATTTTTAGAATGATTAAAGTGATGTACCTCTTCTTATATATAAACTTATATCCTACCCATTCTGTTTATGAAAAATCAGGCACAGCTAAGAGCAATTGAAACAAATCATAATTAAAATAGTTGCCACCCCACAACAAAAGGCCCAATAAGAAGACCAAACAGATACAGCAGAGAAAATCCAAACATTAGGTAAGACTTCCAACCATCTGACAAAACAAATGCCCACCTAAACAAGGTGTTTGCCTCACAGTGGCTGTTTATATGACAATATATGAGGCTAACCTTTTCTTTATTCTTTAAATTTTATGTCAATGAAAGGGGAAAAAAGAAATCTATACTGACATTATTTCTAATCAAACCAACCTTATTCTTTGGATTGGAGGTGTTCATTACACTTCGAGTCTCTTTTCCAGTATAAATAACAACACCGATTACTGTTCCTGCAAATAATTAAGATGAATATTTGTATGAAAATGTTATAATGGGAGCCATAGCTCAAATTTTAAAAGGAAACATAAATGGGCAGAAAGCTATTTCAGTACTTAACATAAGGGGGGGAAAAACCCCTCTCTTTTTAGAATCTTCAACATTACATAGCTACAACCAAATACCATGGCCTTGTTCCTATTTCATGTGTTACTTCCTTATCCACTCCCATCTTTTGAGAAATCTAGCACAGCTGGCACATGTATCAATTGCTTCAGGCGAATGAATAAAAACATGGAATAACTTCAGTGGAAAAGTTGTGGAAGATACATAGATATATCAAGAGAAAATAGGGGGATTTAAGCACTTGAAAAGCTTTTTTATAAGACCACTTTAAAAAGAACAAGTAACTTATCCATAACTGTTGTTCTTTGAGCTGTCATCTGTGAATTCACACAAATGGGGTTTTCTAGAGCTCAAAGCAAAAAGCCTATTAGGGCAACCCACTCCACTGTGCATGACCTTCACCTTGCGGCTGGACCCTGTGTCTGCTGCTATCCATGAGTGAACAAGCACTGCAAACTGAAGTGAGGATTGGTGAGTTGTGTGAATTCACAGATCACCTCTCAAAGAACCAATGTTACAGGGAAGTAACCTGTTCTTTGTCATCATCTCTGAGAATCACGTATGTGGGTGACTTACCAGTTCACTTATCTGCTGGTGGGATGTCATGCCGACACAGATGAAATTACTGCTCTGCCAAATGCAGTGTGAAGTTTGCCAGTTTGTAGGACAATTTGATTGTGTTTACAAGTCATTTCATTAATTTCTAGGGAGTGATATGCTACCTATCTTTAAACCTTGATAGCTAACAAATAACTTGTTAGATTTTGGAAGTGTTTCGTTCTCGAAATATAGAAGGAAAGGTGGGTCAGGCCAGAGGGCACACAATTCAGTCATCCTTCATGCTGAAGTGACAGCCACCAGGAAGGCTGTTTAACAAGAAAGGAGTTTCTAGTTTGCCATATCCATTGGCTCAAAAGGTGATTTCATACGTTGATTTAAGCAAAAGAGAAAGTGATGGTGGAGCTTGCACCTGCGGAGTCCAGCAATGCACCTATGTGATGAATCTTCTGATGTGGCTTTAAATTTGATTTTTCTAGTCATGCAAAGACCATGATCTGCCAATAGACTGAGGGGTAAACAGGACGTCTGTCTCTGCCTTGACCCTGAACTGGTCACAATCCATCAGTCGTCTATATAAGGGAACAGCATTATAACAGAGAGTATGAAACAGGAAGCTGTTGGTGCCATGCACAGGGTGCTATAGAAAGACCAAAAGGGAACACTTTGAACTGGTAAATACTGTTGTCCAATGTGAAACATAGGAAATGGTAATGGTTGAAACAGATGGTAATGTGGACATAAACATCCTTGAGGTTGTTCACAGTATGGCTTCCTTCTTTAGTAACATAGCTACCTCCTCCTTTACCACTTGAGATGGTGCTGTGCGCCTGAAGAGACTGTTGGGGGGAGAGATATAAATTCTATGGCATAGCCATGTTTGATGAAGATTAGTACCCATTTGTAGTTTGTGACAGTGCACCAGATAATAAGATATAGTGCTAATAGTGTAATGGTGTTCTGTGTGGATTCAATAGCAAGTGGATCTCAGTATGTAAGCAGTTAGAAGTGTCTGGTCCTCTTTTTCTTGATGTTTAGAGTTGCTTGGTTGTTAGTACTTCCAGCAATATGACTGTTGTCTATATAGTATTATGAGGCTGATGACAGTGGAGGTCTTTGACATTCAGATGAGAATTTTGATGATGAATATGGACAAGGTTGTTTTCAGTACTGTTTTTCTTATCATGGCATGCAGAAACTCATATCTGTGGCAATATTTCTCTTTTTTGTGAAGGTTTTCAGTTATGTAGGTTTCTTTGACTTAACCTCTGAGGATTTAATTTCTGCCTTGGTTTTGATTTCTTAGCAGGGGTAGACACAGATTGTATAGTCTTTTTATGCTTCTTTGAAATTGAAGAGGTGGATTTTAATATCTAGAATGCTTTGGAAATGGTCAACTGTGCAGATGGTGTTCTTGATGTCAAAGGGATTCCTTTGGTTTCAACTGGCACTTGTGTCAATTTCACTTGCCTTCATCTCTGATGGTCCTGGTTTTTATTGCCTGAATCTGGATCACCTCTAAGATAAGTTGTCTGGAGGGGGTTGTACATATGGATACAGGGAAAGATGGAAGAAGTTTGTTGAGATAGGGACTTTACAGCCTGCAGTGACTTCTCCCAGAGATGGCATATGAGATGGGATTGTCAATTTCTAATATAAAATTTCATAAATTTATGACCATGCTGGCAGATTTGGTGTCCCTCACTGAGGCAATACACACTTAGAATGTCCTGATGAGGGAGATCTCGTTGGCATATGCAAGACACTTTAAAAAAGTTATCAGAGATAACTGCTAGGCAAGAGAAATGCACAGTGGAGGAGGTTGTTTTAACTGTCTTTTTGCTTTGAGCTCTAGAATGTTCTGACAAGTTTCACACAGGGGCAGAAACACCTACATGTGTGATTCACAGAGAGCACAACAAAGAACTAACCTCTACATATTTTCACAAACATGGAGTAGAGCACAGTAATGTACATAAAGAGCCCACGGTGGGTACCTAAATACCTATATGAACTGAGCAATATCCTCTATGCCACCATTTTCAACCCCCTAGAGAAAGGAGAGCAAGATCATGGCTTCAATCCTTATTTTATAACAAAATTTACTTGTATACTTTTTAAGAAACAGGAAACGTAAGATTTTTCTTGGTGTTTCCAAAACACAAAGAAACTGTGTTAGCCTGTTTTGTCCTATATAGCAAAAACAAGAACAAAAGTATTCTGACACCTTACAGACTGACCAATTTATTTCAGTGCATGGTTTTACAGGTCACAATCCACTCCTTTAGTCATCTGTTTGTTCTTATTTTTGTTATATGCTTTAAAAATTATAAAAAGAAAATGTATAATTAAATTTATTAAATACAGTGGTGCCCCACATAGCGACGTTAATCCATTCCAGGAAAAACGTCGCTATCCGGAAACATCGCTATACGGAAAGAAAAAACCCATAGGAACGCATTAAACTCCGTTTAATGCGTTTCTATGGGGGGTAAACTCAACGCTAAGCAGGAATCCTCCATAGGGCCGCCATTTTCGCCACCTCAGTAAGTGAGGAATCAGTGCGAAAACGCTGTGGGTGGCCATTTTCTTGACGTGGTGGCCATTTTGGAACCGCCGATCAGCTGTGCGAAAGCCCCTGCCGGCATTTTCGCCCAGCTGACCAGGGGGCGCTTCGGAAGGACCGCAGTGGAGCCCTCCCCTGCGGTCCTTCCGAAGCCCCCACTGGTCAGCTGGGGGAAAATGGGGCCTATAAGGAACATCACAATGTGATCACTTTTTAAAAATTGTTTTAATTATATTGTATCATGCTTGTTGTAAGCCGCCTAGAGTGGTCTTAAGTGACTAGATAGGCGGGATATAAATAAAATAAATAAAATAATAATAAATAATAAATAAATATGCGGATTCGTCATTAAACGGGGCGCCTGTTAAGTGAGGCTCCACTGTATTGTGAAATAGGAAACTATTCAACACATAACAGAATCAGAACAGAATCACCAGCTTGAATCTTATTTAATGCATATTTACTCTATTCTCACATACTTTTAAAATAGGAAACATGGCTGGGTAAACATGGCAATATAGAATTTTTATTCCTTGCAGTGGCATGCTGCTATCAACAAAATCAAATAAAGGGTCCAGTTAGGTCACAAAGATGTGTTTCTGGAATTGAATATCTCAGTCCTTTAGCAACTTTACTTGTTGGTGTCCTGACAGTTTTATATGGAAAGACCACAAAATAGAGGGACTGAGAGAAAATAAAGAGGAGATGGAAATACTATACTAAAGAAGTACAAAGAGAATGACAGATACTATCAAAGAAGAAGAACTTGGAATTTTAGAAGGTGAAATAAATGTTGCTTTCAAAGCAGTTGGAATTACCAGGAGTAGATGTGTTACTAATAGAGATATTTCAAGCTGCCAGAAAAATGCTAACAAGATTTATGCTGACAGTTAATGGAAAAAGATAACAATGGTCCACAAACTGAAACATGCAATATATATATTCCAGTCCCAAAGAAAGAAAACATCAAAGATTGCAGTTAGCTACAGCATCATCACACAAATCACAAGCAAAGTAATGCTCCGAATTTTACAGTAAAGATCTGTCATACATAGAGCAAGAAAAGTCAAATGGTCAAACTGCATTAAGAAAGGAACAGTCATTTGAAATCATACATTAGCTACAGTAGAGTACCAAAGAATTTCAGAAAAAAAGTTTGTGTTTCACAGATTACAACAAAGCCTTTAACTGTGTGGTTCATGAAAAACTAGGTAGAATTTTAAAGGAAATTAGTGTGCCAAAACTCTGGGTTGTCCTTATGTATAACCAATGCTCTGTAGAAGAAGGTAACATTAGGACAGAATATAGAGAAACAAATCTGTTTGCAATTGACAAGTGTCAGACAAGACTGTTTTCTATCTTCTTATCTGTTCAATACATATGCAGAACAAATAATACCAAAAGTTGGATTTTATTCAGAGGGAAGAGAGGAACTGGTGGATGAAATATCAACAATTGAAAACAGGTGGATGGTACTTATATTACTGAAAAACATTAGCAATTACTTCAAATGGCTACTGATGAAGATGAAAGAAAGTGCAAAAGCAGGATTACAGCTAGAAATCAGTAAAAGAAAAATACAGAAGAATTATATAACAATGCTGACAATGAAGAAATCAAGTTCAATAACGATCTTCTATACCTCATTTCAATTATTAATCCAAATGGAGAAGGTAGCCAAAAAATTAGAAGACTGGGACTTGAAAGGACAGCTGCAAAGGAACTAGAAAAGATCTATAAAAGATATGGGGTGGATGGACAAACAGACATGTTGCTATAGTACAGACTAAGGCCAAGGTCATTCATACTAAGGTATTCCTCACTACTAGGTACAGATGTGAAAGTTGTATAATGAAGAAAGCTAATATAAAGACAATTCCAAGACTCATTCCAAGCAAGACACCATGGACCACAACTAAGTGAGTTCTGGAGCAAATCAAGTGTGAATTCTCAATGAAGATAAAGTAAACTGTGTCTATCATACTTTGGACATACCATGAGTAGAAAACACCCACTTGAAAAGACAATAGGAAAAGTAGTAGGAAAAGAGGAAGACCTAACATGAAACAGATTGACTCAGTAAGGGAAGCTACAGTCATTCATTTGCAGGACCTAAGCAGGGCTATTAAAGAGAGGGCCCACTGCAGGCCATTATCACAGGCTTCCTGGAAGTTGAAAACAACTTGACCACACATAACAAAAATAGAAAGATAAATTAAACTAATGTTGAGTGATAATTTTCTTCACCATCCCCTCCCTCCTTCCTCCATGATCAGTGACTTCATTATATGTATGTAATACTATCAAGCCATTATACATATAAATAAACTATTGTGCTGGACTATATGAAAGTCCAAACCCAAATAACAGTTCAAATATGCTAAAAGCAATGGATGGATGGATGGATGGATGGATGGATGGATGGATGGATGGATGGATGGATGGATGGATGGATGGATGGATGGATGGATGGATGGATGGATGGATGGATGGATGGATGGATGGATGGATGGATGTTCCTGGACACAAAGTCAACAGAAATCTGTTGAGTGGGGGGGAAAGAGGAGAAAATAGAAAGGAAAGGAGAAAGAATAATGAGAATAATGTTCTGAGAAGTTATGCTTACTTGACATCCAGTCATTACTGAAACATGCATTATTTCTTACCTGATGCAACAACAGTGCTTGCCCATAATGTATTGTCAATGCTTAAACTTTCGTGAACAGTTGGATCACTGTCTTCCTGTCAAAAAATTGAAATAATGTAAAAATTTATTATCATATATGCAAAAGGAATAAGAAAATAACAAAACAATGGCCTGGCATGGAAAGGTCCTCAAGGTAGGTATTAGCTCCCTTTATTCTGTCTCATCTGTTGAAGAATTCTGGAGAATTTTAATGCTTACATATTTTGTGAACACATATTTGATCCTAACAAAGGTACTGCTCACTTGCATTGCCTGTCTCTTTTTAGGTTGTCTCGAATTTCTACATGAACACTGGTTTAATGTTGGTTATAAAAGAGGAGAAATCAGATAAGCACATCCAACTGTTACCATTTCAAAGTGCCTGAGGCTATAAAAGTACAAACAGCATAATCAAGAAATTACAAAAATACAAAGAACGGAATAATGTAATTTGGATTTCAGTGGCAGGGATTTCTCAGTTTCTTGAAAGTAAAGACTGTCTAAAACTTCCTAAATATTCCTCCATACAAAGTTAATTATGAACTAAGGTGGAGACAACCTGGGACCAAGCCCAAATCCCCTTTTACTCTCCTACTTCTACTATAGACCACTTTGGTCTTATAAGTGCTGCATTCCTTGACAATCCCTTTTTAGGGATTAGAATATACCGTATTTTTCGCTCCATAAGACGCACCTTTCCGTAAGACGCACCAATTTTTTAGGAGAAGAAAACAGGAAAATATAATCTGTTTTCTTCGCTCCATAAGACGCACAGACTTTCCACCCCCCTGTTTTGTGGGGAAAAAGTGCGTCTTATGGTGCAAAAAATACAGTATATTCAACATTTTCAATCTTATCAAGCAAAATCCAAAGAAACAAAACAACACAAAAACAGAGAAAAGCATGTGGCACCTTAAAGACTATTATATTTTAATGGGAGCTTCTGTAGACACACCCACTTCGTCAGACATATGGAAATGGAATGAGAATCTTGATTTGTTGTCTATATTTGTTGACATATTTCAGACAAGCTTTTGACAGAGTCCTTCTTTGCAGCTTGAACTAGTTCTATTAGAATCCCATCTACTCTTGATTTACTTTTTCCAAGTCCTTTGAAAACAGCTTTCACTTTACTTTCTAAAACTGCAGTTCTATCTGTCACCCTTGCATCTCTCCTCTATAGTTTTTAAATATATTGTTTTCACCTACTTTTTATTTTTTCCTGATCAGATAGTACTTTCACCTCAATGCCTGACTTCCCTTTGACTTCTTGGATCTTGTGGAGGAGATGTCATATTTTCCTCTTTTGTTGTTCTTTTCTCTTTCTCTGCATTGATTATCCTAATAGCTCTTTGTATCTGCATGATAGTCAATGAAAAATTCAACTCACAATTCTGACCCTATTTCTGTTACGTTTTATTTTTGTTTTTTGACTGTCTTCAGCAATTTCAAGAAAATAATTTTTGTTGTTCTATTCTTCCCTGATAATACTTTCAGTTTCAATCTACAAATGAAACCAATCAACTGAGTTTAGTAAAATAAATCTTTAAATTTATCAGAAATTTTATTTTAAATAATATTTTGCCACCAATATTCTTTTACTATTTTTCAGCTTTACTCTCATTTTTATACAGTATTAACAATTCTTGGTCATTATCACAATCTCTTCCTGGTCTTGTTTTGGCAAACAGAATACAGCTTTTCCAACTACCAGTTCAAATTCTTTAGTTTATTTGATTTCAGTATTGGCTAGCTGATGGTTGCATGTGCACAATTTTCTGATTGGTTGACTGAAGCATATGTTTGCAATAAATAAGTTGTTGCTACACACAATTCTACAAGTTATACTGATGCTTCATTTCTGACTCCCAGTCAAAATTTTCCCCAAACAATTTGGTTCTGCTTTGTTTCCAACTTTTGCATTCCAGTCACCTGTAATTATCAACACATCTTGTTTTGATGTGTGGCCAAGCTTTTCCTGGACGCTCGTATAAAAGCTTTCAATTTCTTCCTCAGCATCTGTAGCTGGTACATAGACTTGAATGATAGTTATGTTGATATGTTTTTCAAGACATCTGTTTGATAATATTCAGTCAGACCTTGCATTACAGGCCCTAACTGCTTGCACTAGTCTCACCTCTGCATTAGCACCACATGATTTCTTCTGTTTTGTCATTTCCAGAATAAATACTCTACTCTGTAACTGTCTGGTTTAAAATGTCCTATTCTAGTCTACTTTAGTTCACTGATACCAAGTAGTGAAATGCTTGAGCAGTCAATTTCTTGCTTTCCAGTTTATCTTGATCCATACTTCTCATGTTCCATGTTCCAACTGTATGTGTCATGCATACATGCAGTTTTGCTTTTGTGCATGGTGACCATCAAATGTCCTTTCAGGTTTAAGCTAGCTGTTTCATTTGCAATAGGGCTACTTGTACTTGCCCTTTGCTCTTCCTCAATAGTTGATCAGGTACCTTCTGGCCTGGAAGTCTCATCTTGTAGCACTTTCATTTGTTTTAGTTTGGATTATAAGATTTTAAAGATATGAAACACTGAGAAATAGTTTACCATTGCCTTTTGCTGTGAAGTATTAACAAGAGTTAGCTTGTGTGTCACTGCCATTGTCCGTGAAATATCCTCGGCCAGTAAGATCTTCCATTACTCCTGTTGCCCTCCAAGAGATTCTCTACCCCCATCACCATTTGAAATACTATTTTTTTTCACCTGAGTATGGTGGATGCATTTTAATCTGATGTCTTGGCTTTGACCACTCTACCTTAGGTGGCCCTGCTGGGAGTCCAGACTCACAATGGAGTCTACCCTTTTGAATGGCACTGCTCTAAGCTTCCGTGATACACTCAAAACCTCACCATCACATTAAGAAGTGCATCCCAGAGGAGACAATACTCTCCAAATGTAATGGTCCATCTTAATCAGAAAAAAACAGATGCAGTACTCCTGAAAATCAGAAGCAACTTTGTGTCATCATAGCCTCTGTAAGAATAAAAGGGTTCAGATCGTTAATAATTTATGGATATAATAAATGAAAAATCTGTGGTGGCACTAGTTTGATAAAATCCAATTTTTAAATTGCTAACTAAGAAGCACTTTCTAAAGTGTCAGGTAAAACAGCAACCTGATAGAAAAACAGATTCCTGATATTTACATAACAACAGATTTAATTTCCATCCAGCACCATGCTATGATATAGTTAACCTCAAAGCCTAGGACTAATATATAGGTTGAAAGCATGGGGTATCCCTTTTATATCTAAGGCAGAGGATGCCTTTGAAAGGGTCAAGAGGATGTATGATATAGACTACTTGCTGCCCCCATTGCTCTTCCTCTATCAAGATTAGTCCTGGTAGCTAGACACTAGTGTGTGGGGAAGACAGAACCCAGAGAAAAGTACTCAGGCTAAGAGATCATTCAACTGTTTGGCAAGAAAAGGGTAAGCAAGTAGACTTCTTTTCCTTCTCAAACTGCTAGTCAACAAAAGCAAAACAATTTATACTTTGGATCTGCATGTGTAGCCCTAGCACTGAAATCAGAAATTGTGCATGTAGACAATATACATGAGCTTGTCCCTATTCAACTACAGAGAGACACTCAGAAGCTTGCTTGAGGAATATTCTCTTGTTGGATTGGGGGGGGGGTAGCTTTCTACTCTGTTCTTAATAGACAGGATGAATAACGGCCTTCCCTGTAACACCCTTTTAAGCATCTGAAAATTGGAACTTAGAACACAGCACAACATGTTCTAGCCATGCTATGAAATCTGTCTTAACACCATGGTCCTGGGCTAAAACATTGTTTTGTTCTCCGTGTTAGACAGCATCTGGATAATATGGATTGTCTCATTTGCTTTTTCACACATAATTCAGATACATCTAAAAGACATTCACACAAGGAGACTTTCTTGCGCAGCAAGTGCTGTACATAGAAAGACAATTGTATAAACAAATACCATGCTGTATCTAATTTTTAGACTACATATAACACTGTTCTCAAGAACATAGTTCTCTTAAGCCGTATTTTAACAAGATACTTTTCAGGTGCACAATTTCATGAAGCATAATGGAAAAGCATCCAAGTGATCACACACAAAGGGCAAAATCCTACCGGCATGAAGTTATGCCACATAAACCAGATCCGGTGCTGGATATAAATAATTTAAATCAATCAAAAGCTTTGTATTCCACCCTACCCCATCTTTCAGGTTCTGTGGCTCCCCAGGGCTCCCTTTTGCCCTGGGAAAGTCTTTTGGAATCTTGGATGTGTAGCTTTTAATAGTAAAAAAATTACTACTAGTCCTGATTCTGGCAATGGCAAAACAGTGATGAATTTGACTATAAAAGGATCCCCCACCCCCAAGCCGCCTATATTTGTTTAAAATAATTATTTCTGGAGCTAGATTGAATTTAAGCTAATGTAATGGGTTAAACCACAGAAACCTGTGTTGCAAGGTTGGAAGACCACAAGTTGTAAGATCGTTGTAAGGACCGTCACTTATCCCAGCTCCTGCCAACCTAGCAGTTTTAAAGCATGTAAAAATGCGAGTAGATAAATAGGTACCACCACGGTGGGAAGGTAACAGCGTTCCATGTCTAGTCACGCTGGCCAGGTGACCACAGAAACTGTCTACTGACAAACGCTGGCTCTATGGCCTGGAAACGGGGATGAGCACCATGCCCTAGAGTTGGACACGGCTGGACTAAATGTCATGGGGAACCTTTACTTTTTACTAACATCACCCTGATGGTGGGAAAGTGTGAGAGCAAGAGGAGAACGGGGCGACAGAGGACGAGGTGGTTGGACAGTGTCATTGAAGTTACCAATATGAATTTGACCAAATTCTGGGAGGCAGTGGAAAATAGGAGGGCCTGGCGTGCTCTGGTCCATGGGATTACAAAGAGTCGGACAATTTAACAACTAAATAACAACAACAACATGCAACACAATTATGCCCACCGAGTTCACAAAATGTTCAGAATTTGAAACTTTTCAGAATATTCAGAATATATAACTGGGACAAAGACAATTACTACTTACCCGAGTAAAAGTACCTTCAAAGCTGTGAATATCCATTTGTGGCTTTTGAGCATAAACATATGCATTGATTGAAAAAAGATCCTGAAACAGACAATTTTAAAATATTGGTATATTTTTATGACATTAATACTTCTAGCAATAAGGACAAGATTAGTTCTCACACCTGTCCCATAGGAATGAACAGAAATTGGTTCTTTTTCTCCCATTTCCACCATCCATTTCAGTCTGAATACACAAAGAAGTATATGAGAACAGGTCTCTGTACACTAATCACAACTCCATCCAAACTTTTTAGTGCAGAGGAAGATTTGCTGAACATATTTATGATTTTATTAAAATGAACTGTTCTTTAGTAAAATTCCAAAATGTCATCATGAATGCATCTTAGCCTTAATCCAAATACTGTAATGATGCTAAAGCACCAAAAACACCCTCCTCTCACTCCTGCTGCCTTTGATACTCTCCTGGGTCATGCTTTTGACAAGTGTAGCAAAACATAAAATACTTGTGAAATGTAGCTTAGGGTCCACTAATTTACAGTATTTTCTTACTCTCTGGTTTTCCTGTTGTTTTCCATGGAGCAATCCCCAGCTCTCACCCAGTTATCTTTTACACTTTTGCCACATAAACAGTAATTCAGTTTAATATACAGATTCAGTATTCCCAGGGCTACTGGACAGCTTTCTTTGAACTTTATGTAGTGGTTTTCCTATTGTGAACGCTGAGCTTCCAGTTACCTGTGGAAGATGCTGTTGAGAATTTTGTACACCAGTATATTTTAGTGTGACGTGGTGGCGCTGCGGGTTAAACCGCAGAAGCCTCTGTGCTGTAAGGTCAGAAGACCAGCAGTCGTAAGATTGAATCCATGCAATGGAGTGAGCGCTTGTCGCTTGTCCCAGCTCCTGCCAACCTAGCAGTTCGAAAGCATGTAAAGATGCAAGTAGATAAATAGGTACCACCACGGTGGGAACGTAAAGGCGTTCTGTGTCTAGTCGGGCTGGCCACGTGACCACGGAAGCTGTCTTCGGACAAATGCTGGCTCTATGCTCTGGAAACGGGGATGAGCACTGCGCCCTAGAGTTGGACATGGCTGGACTAAATGTAAAAGGGAACCTTTACCTTATGTTTTAGTACTGCTTTTGTCCAATAGTTCATTTTTACAATTTTCATAGCTTAATTCAATATCTTCCTCACTGCATAGATTAGTACTACACTTGATTCCCTAAACAGTTGTACAGTATATCTACCACATAACACATTTCAATACAGGCATTCACCACTGAGTGAGGAGGGTACTTAAGGGTTAACAAATACAACAAGCATGCTCATCCAAAGAGTGGTATTTTCAGCAGAAGACAGGAAACTCTGTACAGTATAGTGTTTGTAGAGCCCTTCATCTCTCATCCTGATCAGCTGTCTCACATGCAAATGATTCTTGCTACCAGCCTTATCTATCACCCATTCAACAGAGTAGATCCATTAGCAAAGGTATACTTGCAAGATGTTTGGATCAGGGCACAGGTGTAGTTGCCTGAAAAAAATCAGCTATAGGAACTAATCGCTATACATAGACATTTTCTTTCAGGCTCAACTCTCAGATTAAGGGTGCTATGACAGCTAAATATACAAGTATGAGGTTTTAAGAAAAGCAAATAATGGTTATCTAATGAAGGTTTATTTACTTAGACATTTCCTTTAGCTATAACAGAATGCAACCCTAACCTTCAAAATCTCCTAAATTATTTATGTGTGTTCATCCAACTATTTTATTCATATTTTAACAGTGTAAATCAGATTTCAACATTTTCCATTACAAATCACCTGTTTTTATGCTAAATCATCAACCGCTTATTGTAAGCTTTCACACAAACTCTCATTCAGTGCATTCTTGTTCTTCTAAGTTAGTTTTCATCAGGCTCTTGAGAAATAATTCATATGAAACTAATACACATGTGGTGTCCTGTATCTTCATCATTCACTTCTTCCCAATCTGTTATCACCCACAATTTAGATAATCCAGGCTATTATGTGCTTTATTGTGCACAGAAAAATAAGTCTCAGCACAGGAGGAAACTAATACCACACACATACTCGTAATACAATAAAAACTATTAATGAAGTGAGCCAAGCACGAAAGTTTTCTTCCTTTACAAACACTCATGTTAGAGAAACAGTTATGCTCTGAACAAACCGTGTGTCCATTAAAACTTGCTTTTTCTCTGACAAAAATAGTTGCTACATCAAAACTGCTTTAAGAGCAAGTGAGAAGAAATTTATAGATCTACCTACCCACCCAAAAAACCTTCATTGCACACTTCAGAATTCAGGCACCATATAAGAAACAAGCAATTTATTAAATAATTCCTCCATATGAATTATAAGCCTTTGTCAAATAACCATTTATCTCTACCCTGTAATTAAAATTATGTTCATTGTTTTTATTGAGTTTTAAGCCTTGCCATCTATATTTTCTTGCATAATAAAAAGCTACAAACATTTAAATTTTCACTTGTATTTTAAGTATGGATAACTGAAAATACACCATATTAGACAAATGCATTTTAGAATTACATCATGTTATTTAGATGAGGATTTGCCTCTTACTTTTAAGCAAGCATTTTGGAAGTATGTGTCTAATTGTTTTCATAAGGCATGAAAGAACTAAATGATGGTGTAGTGATGACAATGTTTTCCTCTACAGTTCACAATAATAATTTAGAAATTACTCTGTGATTATCAATACTGTAGAAAAACCTCCTCTTATTAGGTCAAGGTCAACATTTGTTCATCTTACTTAAAGATCATTAAAATACATCCTTAATCATAACATACAGTTCATTACAAATAAAATCACCTCTGGTTCAATAAAACTAATTAAATGTAAATGGTATTGTTTACTGCTCTATGGATCTTTTTATATAAATCAGCAAGTCACCATTTATTGAAAATTACAGTGACCTCATTGCTGCTAATAAATTTACATGATCACTTACGCTAGAAAAGACTATCCCAGTATGTGAACAGTGCGGAAAGACGCTATTTCACATATGACTATTAAACCAGGAAACCTAACCTGGGTGTTACAGTTCTTACAGCTTAGCTATCATTAAATGACTTGTTGAAATTTTAATTCTCTGATCACATTAAGTGGTTTGGAAAGACAACAAAATCTGTACTGATCATCTTTGGTGGTGTCATCTGTTCTTTAAGAAACCTCTAAAGGTTTGCCAGTTTATTTATTCTGGGTGTCAGTGTGGATAAGGTTACAGTCCAACACTGACGGTGGAACTGACAGCCCATGACAACACAAAATACAATCCCTTACATCAGATAACTACAGAAATCAAAATGAGTGACAGTTATGGACTGTGTATGTTAACAATAATGCTTATTCTGCATCCATGTAAACATGTTTTCTTTTCCATTGGACATTAGTTGATCTATTAAAAGGAAGGTGTTTTCTTTATAGACTTTTTATAGGATGTAGGGCTGGAGCACCCTATTAATTCCATCTTTTTTCTACTTGAAGCAAGACTATTAACATGAAATGCTGCCATCTTGTCCAAATTAAACGAAGCAAAGACATTTCACTCTATTTACCTCCACTACAATTTACCAGTAAAATTAGGAATTGTTCTAGAGATAAGCACTAAACCCTGACTGACTATATTAAAAATATAACTTAGATCTAACATGGGACCTAATTATTCACTGTTGTCAACACTGAGGATTAGATACTGCTTGGAAGTCATAATCTTTAACTTGGACAATCTATTTATAGTACAGTATGAGGACTTCTCAAAGGAGACGGGAAAAACCTTCTCCTCATGCTCAAAACTGAGAGTCAGAAATTAGAATTAGGTCATTTACGCCATCCCAAATGTCAGATTACTGGATTTGTTGGGACATACAAGCACTGACACCTATATACGGTTGGCCGCCACAGGAAGCAGATATGTGCACCAAAAAACCTTTCTTGCTAATGCTCCTTTGCTTGACATTTTATAGGGGCAAAACAAGGGAAGTGTAGGCTCCACTGCCTCAAACACCCACCCAGTACCTTGATGACTATAGATGTCAAAAATATAGAATATCTTGGCAATAAAAAGCATTGCCAGTCGCCAAAACAGGATAATTACAAAGTACTGAATGCTGACATTTAAATTGTAAATTCTAATCTCCTTTAGTAAGTTGGAGTTACTTTTAACTGTCACACACACTTGAAAACATTCATTAAAACAGTGTGGCAACATTCAAACCTGAAATGATTAATTCACCTATCATTACTCATTTCTCTTGAAACTAGATCCTTTATTTTTTTTACAGCTTCCAAGCTTCTGGTGGCAAAGGTTTGAATGTATTAGATTTTATACAAACAGAATAATACTGACTACAGTAAGAACCACAGAAAAAAAAGCAAGTGCAAAGCATGTATATCCTTAGCCATTTTAGTAGCAGCCCAGCAGGTGGCATTCAAGAATTACTGCAAAACAGAAATCAGCATATCCTAAACACAATTCATTTGCTGATTACATATAAAACAGGGAATCCTGCAAATAAACAGAATGTGTAGATGGAGATTGATTTATTAAACATAAATGACTTGTAAGAATTTCTGTGAGAAGTACAAATTGCAAGGATTTTGTAGTATTTAACATAAGGTTTAATTTTAAATTTACATTTTGGGAGCTTTTACTTATCTTGGTTTCCAAGAAACACAACTGAAGTCCTTCGCTACACTCAATTAGTTTGTGTCTCATAAAATGTTATTCTGAGGATGGTACAGACTATCTTACACAGTGACTCTGCTAGTATCGAGCAGTGCTGGAGAGAACTGTGTTTTGCCAGCATTGCTCGATACTCACAGTGTCTTTCTTCCAAGAATTAGCTAATACACCTTGATGATATTCAGCAATATCATGTTAGGGTGCAGTGTGTTTTATTCCTTTGCAGCCAGTCTGTGCTCAAATGAAACAAACTCTGTGAAATGCGTGCTACATACGTGACTCCCATGTCCACAAGAGCATTAATTTTAGAAAGTGCTGCTGTTCAAAGAATACATCAATGAAGTGTGCAGTACAAAAGTAACTGAATGATCCCTTGGATTCAAGTATGTCATTCCATATTGTATCTATGTTTACTTCTGAACTAACTGATACCATATTCAATTTTCAATTAGAAAATAGTAAGCATGTTAAACAAATTCTTTAAACAACAGCAAGTCTCTTCATAGCAAGTTATTGCTTTTATCTTGGAAAACTCCAGCAAACAATGTATTTCTGAACCTAAATAGCAATATTATTTCAACATGCACAAAATTTCATTTATTTACTGCACTTGTATGCTTTCTTGGGTGGCAGAACACAAAGCATCTCACAGACCATTAAATTAATCACAAATAAAAGTAAAGACATATGGATCACAAAAAGCCTTACTGAACATGAAAAATTTAGAATCATAATCTAAAAAACGAATTAAAAGCGGTAATAGCATTAAGAGCACTCAAATAAAAAGAATACAATGGCAGCACATGTAGGGGATCTAGATATATTAAAACAAATTATTAAAAGCTGCTCTGAACAAAAATGTTTTTGATTGTCTCCTAAAGAAAAGGAGAGAGGGAGCCAGCTTAGCCTCAATAGTATTCCATAGCCTTAGAGGCAACCACCAAGAAATCCGTATCTTGGGTCCCTGTCAAATGTACTTGCAAAGGTGTGGGACCAGTATGAGATCTTCCTCAGAAGAGCTTAAGATCTGAGAAATGTCATGAGAGGAAAATATAGCACATCAGATAGCCTGGATGCAAGATGTATGAGGTTTTTTAGGTTGTAAGTAGAGATGGGGCTTTGTATGCATATATGAAAACGAAGCCCGCTGCCACAGGTTTGATGAACACCCATCTCCAGACCCCACCGGACCACTGGATTAAGTTTCTATATATTTGTTCTAATCCAGTCAATCAACACCACCAGTCACTGGGTTTTATACAGGAAAGGTTTCCTTGGACTTAGATGGAAAAGAAAGATAAGAGTTGGATGCCATCAGCACACTCGTGGCACCAAGCTCCAAAACTCCAGACAAGGGCTGCAGACACGATTGCTCCTAAATGCCCTCTCTGGCGCAGAGTTCGGCCTGTGTCCTGGTTTAATCAGGAGCTACGAGCGATGAAGCAAAAGAGGAGAAGGCTAGAGTACAAGTGGAGACGGAGCACGACAGTTTATTAATCAGAAAGCTGTCAGGGTTGCGACTAACCTTTACCTTGCTAAGGTGAGGGCTGCTAGTCAAGCTCACATTGCTAACTGGATAAGCGAAGCTTCAAATCAGGAGGTGGAACTTTTCTGTATAGTCTGCAACCTATCCAGAACTGGTCTAAATCGTGGGCCTCCTTCTACCATTTCACTAGACCAATTTGCAGCATTTTAAAAATCTAAAGTGGAGGCCATCTACCGGGAGCTCTCTCCTTTTTTGAATACAGTGGATCAAGCAGAGATATCCAGCGCTCCGCATTGCCCGGTGAGTCTTGATCTCTTCCAGCCTGTGACACCAGATATTGTGGACAAAACACTTGATCGCTGTTGGGCCACCACTTCATCCCTTGACCCTTGCCCGGTCTGGCTAATCAAAGCAGCCAGGCATATAACAATTGAATGGGCCACAGCAATAATTAATGGGTCTCTCCTCGAGGGCAAGGTACCTCTTGCACTTAAGGACAAACTCATCAGGCCCATTAGGAAAAAACCAAATTTGTCGGCGGACGATATTGGCAATTATAGGCCCATCGCCAATGTTTCCTTCCTTAGTAAAGTGGTGGAAAGGGTGGTGGCCGACCAGCTTCAGGTTCATTTGGATGAAACAAATGCCCTGGATCCATTTCAGTCGGGCTTCAGGCTGCGCCATGGTACAGAAATGGCATTGGTCACCCTGGTGGATGACATGTTGAGGGAGGCCGACAAGGGCAAAACGTCTTTGTTGGTCCTCCTCGATATCTCAGCTGCCTTTGATACCGTCAACCACAGTATCCTCCTGAGGAGGCTGTCCAAGTTGGGAATTGGTGGTCTGGCACTTGCCTGGCTCCAATCCTTCTTTGGGGGACCGTCCTCAGAGAGTACAACTTGGGAAGACAGTTTCGGCCCCATGGAGCCTCAATTGTGGAGTTCCACAGGGCTCGATTATCTCCCCAATGCTGTTTAATATCTACATGAGGCCGCTGGGTGGGGTCATCAGGACACAGCTCTACATCTCCTTTTTTCCAACCACAGTGGATGCCGTTCTTTCCTTTCAGAGCTGTCTGGAGGCTGTGTACTGCAATGGATGCAGGAAAATGGGCTGAGGCTGAAACTGGACAAGACGGAAGTCCTTCGGGTGGGTGGCCCCACCATTGGCGGTTTGGGAAACTCCCTCTCTTTTGGGGAGGGTGACTCTCATTGGGAAGAGTAAGGTTCACAGCTTGGGGATTCATCTGGACCCAGCGCTCACCATGGAAATCCAGGTGGCGTCTGTGGTCCGTTCCGCCCATTTCCATCTATGGTGGATTGCCCAGTTGCATCCCTATCTTGATGTTGGGGAGCTCACCACTTTGGTCCATGCGCTCGTAATCTCAAGATTAGACCACAGCAATGTGGTGCAGAATGTGTCGGCCAGACTTATTAGTGGGACGAGAAGACATCAGCATATATCTCCCACTCTGGCCACTTTGCATTGGCTGCCCATTCATTTCCACATTGATTTCAATGTGTTAATGATCACATAATAAGCCCTAAACGGTTTAGGACCTCGATACTTGGCAGAACGCCTCCTCCCACCTAGATCTACTCATGTAACACTCGCTCTAGCCAGGAGGGGCGGCTGAGGAGCCTAACAATGACAGAGGCCCTGAAAGAAAAAACAAGAAACCGGGCCTTCTTGGCAGTGGCATTCCGCCTCTGGAATAATCTCCCCTCCGAGATCCACTTGGCCCATCCGCTGGGTATTTTCAAGAGCCAACTCAAGACCTGGCTATTCAGGCAGGCCTTCCCTCTGGTCACCATCTGATTCATCCCTTTTTTCCATCTTGAATGATTTTCTTACTGTTGTTAAATTGATATTATTTGATTGTTTTTATTCCATTTTATTGTGAGCCGCCCAGAGTAGACACTGTCTAAATGGGTGGGATACAAATTTAATGAATGAATGAATGAATGAATGAATGAATACTGTAACTCGTTTACTTATTGTATATTTCTATGCTGTCCACTAGCAAAAGTTCCCAGAGAAGCTTACAATAAGAGAGAGCTGCTGCATAACAGGTAAACCCAATCAATCAATCAATCAATCAATCAATCAATCAATCCAGCCTGAAGAACTGTAGCAAATGTTAAAAACATGAAAGGCTCTCAGAAGCATAACAAAATAGTTACAAAACTAAAAATGTCATGGTCCATAAATCACTAAATAGGCCAAAATCATATTGTGAAATATAACATACATTAGGGCAACTATAGATTTTTTTCATCTTCTGCTAGATTTCATCCATGTGACCAATGGTGGGACTGCCAGCAAAACCATGCATACCATTTACATGATTGCCAGTTTATGTGCAGTGATTTTTAAATGACGGAAAAATTAAAAGGTGGGAAATTATCTTTCTTCAAATTGTACCAGGAAATAAAAGTGTTAAGGTGCCAGATGGATCTGTCTAGCACCTACACTTCTATTATAATCAAGACATAACCATTAAAATGCCCCTAGCAGCAACCCATACCATTTCATTAGTTGGGCACCAGAGAAGGGGCTCAAGAGAGTATCTTAAGATCAGAATATATAAGGGAGGTGTCTCCTGCTCCCAATCTCTTTAAGACTTTAATAGTTAAAATCATAACCTTAATTTGAGTCCAGAAACCCAGGATTTTAGTTATAGGAAATATGACCAGCAAACATAATGTAGGAATGTGTAGGACACACTACTGATTTCAAAGCCAACTACTAAGCCAACTTAGCATGCCATTAACATATCTGTACTTACTGTTTACAGAAGTTCAGTGCTACACTTGATACAATTTTGTCATTAAATACATCTATTCCCAAACATATAACTGCATAAGGTACAATGAAAAAAGGGAAACATATAGCTACAATGCTTACCCCTAAAGCTGGCAATCTTTGTGTGCAACTAACAGCAACTTTTAGTTTCCAGTCTGTTTCACCATCTAGCTGATCAGTTCGGATAAAACATGAACCTTAAAATTGTAAAAGAAACAAAAACATGACAGGTGTTTTAGAAACCATTGTATGGAAACAGACATAAAGCCATGGAATTGTTGCTACTGAAATGTTCTATGACACCACTTTTAGTTCTAAAAGAACATAGGGACATGAACGATTCCTACAAAAATAGTCCAGGAGCCAAATCTCTCTCTCTCTCTCTCTCTCTCTCTGTGTGTGTGTGTGTGTGTGTGTGTGTGTGTGTGTGTGTGTGTGTGTGTGTGTGTGTGTGTGTGTGTGCGTGCGTGTGCGCGCGTGTTCATGTGTTTGTATACATCTAATACAAAGGTCTTCTGGAGTGTCCCAAACCAGCTAAAAACTCAAAACAGCTTTCTAAACTTCATCAGATTTATCCAACATTTTGACTGAGCTTGGAAGCCAACAGAAAGGTTGGGCTAGCAACTGATTTTGTCCACCATCAACTGAGAACTGTTTTGACTGCAGGGAGCAGCTCAGTTGTTCCAAAGTGCTCCTCAAGCTCCACACTGACTTCATAATTGAGCTTGTCCTTGTCCTCCCAAGCTTCAGAATAAGCATGGGTGACATGGGCCTACAGTACACGCTTGGCTTCAGAACAGAACTTGGAAAGGACTCAAGTCATTATCCTTCCACAGATTATTTATGGATGACTTCAGGATGCTATTATATACATTCTGCTTACAAAACTTTCCAAGCTCTGCTTTAGAGGTACTTAAGAGAGTCATGTGGTAAAGTTCAATGCAATTTCAGGAATGAAGCCCTTTTTTGGTGTTGAAGAAAAGTGAAAGGGGTGTTGATCAACTTCAAGAACATTCTGCATCCTCAGTCACTGCTCACTGTCTGCAGTGAGATTTAAAACCACTCTGAAGCACAAAGAATTATTAAAATCTGAGCTCCTTTGAACCACAGAAGGGAGTCTCAGATAACAAACACACATCCTGCTGTTTCCAGTTGAAAAATAAATTCATCATGTCCATAAATGAAATCACTCCATGGGAACCCATCTGTGGACATCTTGCCCCAGCCAACAATCTTTTGAAGAAAGAATTTTCGAACAACAGCACCAATCAGCAAGGGCATCTCACAACTTTTCCAAGCAAAGTTTTCATTTTTCATGTACTAGATAAAAACTGTGTAGACTACAGATTACCAAACCTCTCAAGAATCTCTGTTCTTTTAAGATCAGGTCAAAAAGAAGACAAGAATTTTCAAACAAAACTGATTTTGTGTACTGAGGTGTTTGGTTGAGTTATAAGGAAATAGATAAAATTTCTCCAGGGATGTTTATCAGTTCACTGCCCCTGTTACGGGCAGACTGTATCAAAACTCAAATCTTTTGTGTAATAATCCTAATTTCTAACTAATTTATGCTGGAAAATCAGTGCTAACAAAATGAAAAAAAGTCTCATAGGCACTCAGTGCCATAAAGCCCTTTCCTTCATCCTAGTGGTTCCCAATCTTGTGTCCCCAGGTATTCTTGTACTACAACTCCCTCGAATCCTGGCCAACAAAGCTAGTTGTAAAGGCTTCTGAGAGTTTTAGTTCAAGAAAATCTAGGGACACAAGGTTGGGAACCACCGTTTTCTATGATTCCCTTGAACCATTTCACATTACCAAGTAAATGCTTACATGTAGACCAGGCGTTTTAATTCTCAGTGTTCCAGAAATGCCAAAATGTGAGGATAAAATTTTTAAATGACATTTTCCAAGATGCAGACTAACCAAATATTGGTTATTTTATATGGGTGCCTCTTTCTTCAGAGAAATTTAATGCTATATTAGAAAGATGTGCCCCCTAATTTAAATAAAAAGTACTCAAACATATATTTTATTCATTAATGCCTGCCTAGGTAGCTAACTACCTAGAAGGACATGGCTAATACAGAACAGGCATGCAATTATATCTGATTCAGCAATAGAATCTTCAAACAATACACTGTCACAAGAATTTTGAGTATGTTCAATATCTATATTGTATTATTTCCATAGCAACACACTTCTATGAATCATAAAGCAAATAAGGGTTAGCCTTTAAAAGAAATACTTTCACAGAAAAATCAAAATTCTTTCCCAAAATGAAAACAAAATATTTTCACTCTGTTCCAGATACTTGAAAAAAATATAAATTTGTGAAAAATTGGACTGATAACTGAGCAAAACTGTTAATTCCTTTTAGAAATTCCAAGAACAAAAATAGTAAGCACTTTCCAGAGTTACTGAAACTGAAAACAATGCAAATAAGCATAAGACAATGTGAGTACCATCTATACAACAGTCTATTTTCCATCATACTTTCTCTATACAAAACATTTCATGGTTCTCTTTACCCTTCCTGTCAATGGCTGCTCTCATCCATCAATTTCATTTAGAATTATACTATAGATCAATGCAGTTCAAGACCAGTGTGGCTCCTGTGAATGGTTGACTGCACATATATTCATTTAATAGAGCTCACACTATGACATGTATTGGCCAGCTGCATTTCCTCTCCACTTCAGCAGTTAATTTCATCAATAACTTATCTCATAGTCTGTTTCCCTTTTATCCAGAAAAAGGGGCTGCTTTGTGCCTAGTCAGCTTTCAATAATGATCACTACAGCAGAGCCTATACAATAAAATGTCCATCTACCCCAGCATTTCAAAATAATTCTTTAACACCATTGGAAACATTTTTTTCAGTGTATCAAGACATTAATTCTGAATATTTTATAATGAGTTTTTAAAAAGAACAAAAATTAAATGGGCTCAAATGTATTTGGGGTCAACCACAGTTAATGACAACTTAACTGCAACACAGGATTGGATTTCAAATTTAGTCATATTTAGAACAGAGAGACCAACAACAGTGATACCTAAATGAAGGAAGGCTGACAAAACTCCCAGTGATTTCAGTGGGTCTGCTCTAAACCTTATAATTTTCATGAACATTACATTTTCTACACTGTAGATGTAAATCAAGTCATACTAAAGCATCTCTGCAACTTCCAGCTGGGCAGGAAAAGAAAAATCCCGAGATCAATAAAACACAGTTGGAAACAATAAAGTTTGCACATATTTCCATGTTTCTATCCTCCTCATCATTTTATACCATCTTGGTATAAAAACCTTTTTCTACAACTGCAAGGTTTAGATTGATCTACATATATTCCATAAAATTGTATAACTAATGAAAAGCTGGTATAACTGATGAAAAACTTTGTCTTCTTTTAGGGAATCAATTCCATCTTCTATTTGGTCCAAATCTTTTCCTGGAATCTTCAACCTTTCCCAGCATTACTGTTTTTTCCAAAGAATCTTGGCTTCTCATGATGTGCTCAAAGTATACTATCTTTCTGGCAATCCAGGGTATCTGCAAAATTCTCCTCCAGCACCATATTTGAAACAAATCATTTGTTTCCTGTCAGCTTTCTTGACTGTCTAGCTTTCACTTCTGTACATTGTAATCAGGAATACAATAGTGTGGATTATCTCAGTCTTGCTCTCCAGTGACACATCCTTATACCTGAAGACTTATTTCAATTTCTTCTTTGTCAATGCTAAAGTTCTGTAGTTCTTCTGTAGTCATGATTTTTGTCTTCTTAATGTTCAGCTATAATCCTGCTTTGGCATGTTCTTCTTTCACTTTCATTAAATGTTATTTCAAATCATTGCTGCTTTCTAACAGTAAAATGGTGTCATTTGCATATTTTAAATTACTGATATTTCTTCCACCAATTTTCACTCCTCCTTCAACTGAATCTGGCTTGGTTTTCTGTATGATGTATTCTGCATACAGATTGAACAAGCAAGGGGATAAAAATGAACCGTTGTCTGATATCTTTGCCTATAGAAAACCATTCTGTATCTCCATATTCTGTCCTAACTGTGGTTTCTTGTCCACAATAATGGTAGAGAGTCAAGGACAATCAAGTGCTGAGGCACAAACAATTCTTTCAGAACAACCTATAATTTCTAATGAGCCACATAGTCAAAGGTTTTGCTATATCTAGACTGGTCTTCTGAAATTCTTTGGTGTGCTCTAGTAGCCAGCAGATATTTGCAATATGATCTTGAGTGCTTCTTCACTTTCGGAATCCAGCTTGAACATTAAGCATTTCTTGTTCCACATAAAAGAAAAGCTTTTGTTGCAATATACTGAGCATCACTTGATTGCATGGGAAATTAGAGCAATAAAGTTACTGCACTCTTGGCATCTCCTTTCTTGGGGATTGGAATGTACAGTATATTGAATGTTTCCAGTCTCTGGGAAATTGTTTTGTTTTTGAAATGTGTTGGCAAATTCTTGTTAGGAATTTGACAGATTCATTCTCTGTGTCTTGATATAGTCCTATCAGTATCCCATCTACCCCAGCTGATGTATTTCTTCCCAGTGCTTTCAGAGCAGCTTTCACTTTACTTTCTAGAATTGCAGATTCTTCATAGGAGGATTCTTCTATTATGCAAAAGCAGCACTGCAAATGAATTCACAAAAGTTACTATCTAAAGATCATAAGAACATAAGAAGAACCCTGATGGATCAGGCCAAAGGCCCATTTAGTTTGGCTTCCTGTATTTCACAGTGGCCCCATCAGATGCCTCTGGAAGCACATGAGATACCTGTCTCCTGATCTCCCTCCCCTGCATATGGCAATCTGAAGTACCTTCCTTTTAAATCGCTGTAGTACAGCCAAAACTGTGCTCACGACCTGGGGTTCAATCCCAGATAGCGGCTCAAGGTTGATTCAGCCTTCTATCCTTCCGAGGTCGGTAAAATGAGAACCCAGCTTGTTGGGGGGGGGGGCAATGTGTAGCCTGCATAATTAAATTGTAAACCGCCCAGAGAGTGCTTGAAGCGCTATGGGGCGTTATATAAGCAGCACACTTTGCTTTTGCTTTTTGTAACCTGTGATGGACTTTTCCTCCAGGAATCTCTCCAATCCCCCTTTTAAAGGCATTAGGCCAGATGCCATCACCACATTCTGTGGCAAGGAGTTCCACAGACTAATAACACACTGGATAAAGAAATATTTTCTTTTCTTTGTTCTCACTCTCCCAACATTCAATTGGAGTGGATGTCCACTGGTTGCGGTATTGTGTGAGAGGGACAAGAGTTTAGCTCTATCCACTTTATCCACCCCTGCATAATTCTATACGTCTCCATCATGTCACCTCTCAGACACCTTTTCTCTAAAGAGCCCCAAAGGCTGTAGTCTTTCCTCATAAGGGAAGTGCCCCACGGCAGTCATCATTTTAGTTGCTCTCCTCTGCACCTTGTCAAGTTACACTTTTTTCTTTTTTAGGTGTGGTGACCAGAACTATACAGAATACTCCAGGTGTGGCCTTACCAGTGTTTTGTACAATGGCATTATAAATGTTGGCTGTTTTATTTTCAATCCCTCTTATAATGATACCTAGCATAAAATTGGCCTTCTTCACTGCTGCCACACACTTGGTTGACACTTTTATTGAGCTGGTTTTCCCTCAGCAAAGTTGTTATTCATTGTCTGGGTAATACACAAACTTAAAAATCATGCTGAGAAAAATATGCCCCAATATGCACATTGTTACGAGGGGATGCTGATGAGTATTGAGACCTTCCCAGAAAAAATTGAGCTAGGAAGTTGTAACTGCCACACTATTCTACATATTCCCCAAGGAGGTCAATGCACTTGCGACATCTGTCCTGCAGTTTCTTAAGTCCCTGCAAATAAAATTCTTCCGACTGCTGGGGTAATCACTCATTTGCAACATTATTTGCCTCCAGAACACTCCCAAATCATTGTCCCTTTAGGTGTTTTTTGAGTTTGGAGAACAGATAATAGTCAGAAGGAGCCAGGTCAGGGGAATAGGGTGGATGGGGCATCACTTGAAAGCCTAAGGATGTCAGTTTTGCCACTGTTTCCCCTGCAGTGTGTGACGAGGCATTGTCATGCAACAGGATGACACCTTTGGAGAGCTTTTCTCAACATTTTCCCTTGATATTTTGTCTCAACTTCATCAACAGTAATATTTTGCACTGATGGTCGAACCCTGTTGGAGGTAGTCCACCAGCAGAACTCCCTTATTATCCCCCAAAAATGTTGCCATTTGCTTCTGCACTGACCTTTGTACTCGGAACTTCTTTGGCCTGGGAGAACCACTCTGCCTCCATTCTTTAGACTGTTCCTTTGTCTCAGGATCATAACAACAAATCCATGTCTCATCACCAGTTACCAGTTTGCCCAGGAAATCTGACTAATTTTTTTCAAAATGTTCCAAAACAGCCACCGATGACTCCACACATTTCCTCTTTTGTTCGGTTGTCAAAGTGGGGATCCACTTTGCTGCCAGCTTTCTCATTTCCAAGTCGTTGTGGATAATGGCACCAACTCTCTCACGTGATATTCTCAGATATATAGCAATACTTTTGTCTCATATTCAGCTGTCCTCCATGATCATGTCATGGATGGCTTTCACAATTGAAGGCACAGAAACAGAAACAGGCCTTCCACTGGGTTTCTCACTTTCAATACCGAAATGGCCAGTTTTAAAATTGACAACCCAGTGTTTAACTGTTGCATATGAAGGGCCACTGTCACCCATAGTTTGTGACATTTCATCATGGATCTGCTTTGCACCTTTCCCTTGGAGAAACAGGAACTTGATTATGTTCCTATGCTCTTCCACATTGAACTTTTCTGGATGTGCTGCCATGTTCACTTTGGACCAGCAAATGAAAGATAAGTTAAAATCATAGGTAGTTGATTTCTCCACCATTGAATACAGACAAACTGGCCAATACACCCAGCAATTTATAGCTTCCTATATTAGAGAAATATATTTTAAAAATCACTGAAAAATTATTAATAAATTTGCACAGTTCTGAAATAAATTTCACATAAAAGTCTGGATAGTTACAGTTTCTTTATTCAGTTACAGCTTCTTTAGCAAATGAAAACAACTAATCAGAGTTCTCTTCAAATTTCCCCACATGAGAGCTTTATATTGGTGGGGAAAGTTCTTCCAAAGACAAATACCAAATGAACACTACTGGGGATGTTTACTCAGAAGCAACTTTTTTGTCTAATGGGATGGACTCCAAAATAGAAGAGCACAGAACTGCAATCATGTAAGATTCTCCTGTGCTGGCTTGCAGTTGACAAAAGGAATGCAAACAAGAACTCATTTTAAAACAAACTCAAAGGCTTCTGGTATTAAACTATTTGGTAATTGATGAGAGCTGAATCAACTGAATTCAGAAATTAGTAAGGGAGATTCAAATTTTTTGTTTTAAAGACTGGAATCAGCCTATGGAATGTCCTCTGAATATATTTATTCATTTATTTATTGGATTTTTTTATCCTGCCTTTCTCAACTAGTGAGGACTCAAAGTAGCATACAAAATTTTCAAACCAACAGGAGGCGGAGCTTGATCGCAGTGAAGCCAGCAGCTCCCGGTAACAGTTGGAACCGCCCGGTCTGGCGTCCCTCTAGAAAGGGGGGGACGGAAGGAGAGACAAGGAGAGGTCACCCCGAAGCAGATGGTGAGCCCAGAAGGTAGAAGATTTGGCAGCAACTGGGTCTTTCTTCCCTCTGAAAATTCACCCAAGCAAAGACCGGAAACGGGAGGCCATCTTATGGCAGAAAGCTGCGCGAAACTCCACCCCCAAATTCGCGAGGAAGGAGAACAGAAATACAGCCAAAAATACACAATAACAAAGCAAGCCTTTGATTTATGAATAACCTCATTAAGATGTAGAAGAAACTAAAGGGAAAATACCTGACCAAAAGGAGAAAGAGGAAGTGGCGAGCTGTGCCTGCCAGCTTGTTTTTTTCAAAGTGAACTGACTGTTAAACAGCAAGTTTATAATTAGCAAGCTGGGTCGAGGTCATTGAGATACACAGACAGACGGAAAAATTTTGTGTTTCTGGAAAAAAATCCCAGACGAAATACCACTCAAGGGTTCAAGGGACTGAAATCTTGTCAATGCTGTGTAGTCTGGATTTTTCTCCCTAGTTTGAGTGGGACTTTGAAAATAAAATCTTGTCTTTGGAGCAGGAGGCATAAGCTTTTGGGAATAAAAAACAGGCGATGAATCATCAGTGTGGCGACATAGATTGAGGAGCGGGAGGAGCCAGGACTATAGTTGAATGGGACTCTGATAACAGAAGCGTGTTTGGTTTTGGAAGGAAGAATAAATCTCTGGGAGCAACGGACAGTAAATTATCAGCTCATCAGCAAGAGGAACCAGGTCTGGAGTTATTAAAGGACTATGACGGTTTTTTTGTTTTGTTTTGTTTTTTGTTTTTGAGAGACTAGCTCCCTGTTTTGATGTGTAGTCTGGACTCTCATTTGGTTGGACTGTGTGGATATTGACAATATTGCTATAATATCTGGGCAAGGAGGGGAGGATATACCTAGGGGAGGTTTATGATGATGGGTTTGGTTTGTTGGTAAAATAGTGGAATCAAAAAAAATTATTTATACAAACCATATGTACTGGAAAGATGGAAACTACCTCCGAAAATGTTAAATATCAACGGCTGGGAATGTTGCCAGATAAAGAATGGCTGGTTACCATGCAAATGACAATAATAACAGGATTTCAGCAGGTAAATGAGCACCTTAGCCAGGTAGAAGACCTGATGAAAGGGAAACCATCAGAGGTTAAACAACAGCTAAATGAAATTGTATTAACTCCAGAACAGTCTTTATTGAGAGCGATGCCAGGTAACATAGATAAGATTAAGAGTTACCATGTGAGCTACTCAGCTATAATAGTCAGAAAAGGCGGTGTTAAAAATCAGACTACTGTCCTGGATTTAATTTTATCTCCCTAAAACTGGAAGAAAATAGAGGCACAGAAACGAGAGAAGGGTACTGAGAAAATATGGGAGGTGCCAGAAATGGACATCTTTTCAGACAGGCTGAATGTACGTCCAAGGCAGAAGGAAATTGAAAGAGGGGATCTATTTTATAATTGGTCTCGATTTCTTGATAGAGTTGGAATAACTTAGATTTAAATTAAAATATGAATATAAGCTGATATTTAGAGGATAACCAAGCAGTATATAGATATATAAAAGAGAATACAAAGTTGTTTATTGAAAAATGAATAGATCAGAGGTATGTATAATATGAATAGATTGGATGATTATATACTCTGTGTTCTCCTATTCTCAAAAATCTTTTTCTATCCCTTACACTCGCTTTTACCTTTTGTATTCCCTAGCCTATTCCTAGTAGTTAATTTTTTTTTCAAACCAACAATTACAACCAACTGAAATTTAAAACTATAGCATACAAGTATTTAAACACATTATTTATAAAATATGAATCAAAAGACATTCCTATCTCAGTTGCCTGCTAACTTCCCAAAGGTGTTTCTTAAGAACTGTTTTCAGGTGCCAGCAGAATTAAAGAAACGAAGGGGCCAACTACACCTCTCAGGAAGGGAGTTCCATGAACTAGCAAACAGAGAAATGTCTTATCTCAAGTCTTAACCAGATATGTCTGTGAAAGTGGTGGGATTGAGAGAAGATCATAATATATATGAGGGCTCATACAGATATAGTCTTTCACACAGGGTGGACCTGAGTCATAAAGGGCTTTAAAGGTCATGGGCAGTACTTTGAGTAGGGTCTGGAAACAAATCACTGAAGCTGTTGTAATGGTAGAGTCACACAACCCTAGTAACCAGCTCCAGTCAACAATCTGACTGTAGCACTTTGCACTAGTTGAATTTTCCAAACCGTCTTCAGAAGTGCATCACAGGAATCCAAATTGGCGATAATGAAGCTATGCGTCTCTGTAGCCAAATGAAGCCTCTCAAGAAAATTTATGCTATCATTTCAGTGACCAATGGCAGTCACATTAATGAGAGGTCTGAGAGAAAAAAATGTCACATTATATGGGATCTGATTCTAAAATTCTGTTTTAGAAAATTCTTACTTGCTCACTTCTTTGGAGACACATGATAACTGAATCCCTGAACCCCATTTTAGCAGATAATTTTAATCTTTTTCCTGTTTTCCTGTTTTAATCTTTTAATTGTATTTTAAATATATTGTTTAATTTATCTTTTAATATTTAACTTTTTTTAAATTGTATGAATTTTAATATTGTGAGCCACTTTGGGTCCCTTGTTGGGAGAAATGCAGCAGCAGCAGCACAACTGAAGCATGGATGGGCAGGGAAGGGGGCATTCCTTTGACCCTTGCCTGCGCTCCCAATTATGCAGTTCAACACTAGGGTAGACTGGAGGGGCGGGGTGGAGGAGTAGTCATCATTTATAAAAACACCCTTCAGGTTGCTAGGCGCTCTGCTCTGGTGATGCCGGGTCTAGAGGCCCTTCACGTATCGATTGGGGCCAGGGATGGTTACTGCACTCCCCACGACCTAGCCATTTCCTTACTAGAGCTGGCGGACTTCGTCTCCACAGCACTGTTGGTGTCTCCAAGGCTTTTGGTCTTGGGTGACTTCAACATACATGCGGAGACGGAGGTTTCCGGTCCAGCTCTTGGAGATCATGCCTCCTTGGACATGTCCCAACATGTCAATGGCCCTTCCCACGTGGGTGGCCACACTGAGCAGAGTGAGTGTGCTCCGATTGTGACTGACCTTATGTCTGTCCCCTTGTCATGGTCGGATCACTGCCTAATCAATTTCAACCTCAAAGTGGCTCTCCCCCCTACGGGGAGCAAGGACCTGTTGTTATGGTCCGCCCTCGAAGGTTACTGGATCCTATTGGATTCCAGGACACCATGAGAGGGATTCCGACTGATCTGACTGGCGCTCCTGTCGAGGCTCTGGTGGACAGTTGGCTGGCTGCCGCCACGTGGCTGCCGACACGATCACACCTAAATGCCTTCTCCAGCTCAGAGATCGTCCTTCGCCCTGGTTTAACACAGAGCTGCGATTAATGAAGCAAAATAAGAGAAGGCTAGAGCGCATATGAAGGCGGAACCCAACGGAAAATAATCAAATAGCTGCCAGGATCACGACTAACCTCTACCAATCTAAGGTGAAGGCTGCTAGTCAATCTTACTATGCTGTCCGGATAAGCAAAGCCTCCAACCAGCAGGCAGAACTTTTCTGTATAGTTCGTGATCTATCTGGAGTTGGTCATAGTGATTGACCTCCCCCTAGCATCTCACCTGAACAATTTGCAGCCTTTTAAAAATCAAAAGTGGAGGCCATCTGCCGGAATCTTACCCCCTATTTGAACACAGTGGATCAAGCTGAGACGGCCAGCACTCAGTCTTGCCTGATGAGACTTAATCACTTTCAGCCTGTGACGTCAGACACAGTGAACAGAATGCTTGACTGCTGTCGTGCCACCACCTCCTCCCTTCACCTTTGCCCAGCCTGGCTAATTAAAGCAGCCAAGCCTATAACAGCTGAATGAGCTACGGCAATAATTATTTGGTCTCTCCTCAAGGAGACACTCATTAGGTCCATTAGGAAGAAACCAAGCTTGGTGGTGAACGATATTGGTAATTATAGGCCCATCGCCAATGTTTCTTTCTTCAGCAAGGTAGTTGAGAGGGTGGTGGCCAATCAGCTGCAGGCTCTTCTGGATGAAACCAATGCCCTGGAACCATTCCAGTCAGGCTTCAGGCCGCGCCATGGCAGGGAAACAGCATTGGTCACCCTGTCTGATGACCTGCTGAGGGAGGCTGAAAGAGGCAAAATGTCTCTACTGGTCCTCCTCGATATCTCAGCCGTCTTTGATACTGTCAACCGCAGTACCCACCTGGGGAGGCTTTTGCCTCGCTCTGTTCCTTCTTGGAGGACCATCCTCAGAGAGCGCAGATTGGAGAGAGTTTCTCAGCCCCATGGAACCTCAATTGTGGGGTTCTGAAGGGCTTGATTACCTCTCCAATGCTTTTTAACATCTATATGAGGCTGCTGGGAGGGGTCATCAGGGGATGTGGGGCTTCGTATCATCAATACACTAATGATACTCAGCTCTACATCTCCTTTTTCCCCAACAAAAGTGGATGCTGTTTCGTCCCTTGAGTGCTACCTGGGGGTTATTCAGCAGTGGATGCAGGAGAATGGACTGAGGCTGAATCCAGGCAAGACGGAGGTCCTTCAGGTAGGTGCGACAGACATCAGTGGTCTGGGAAACTCCCTTTCCTTGGGGCGGTGGTGACTTTTACCACCAAAAGTGAGGTTGGCAGCTTGGGTGTACAACTGGAACCGGTGCTCACCATGGAGACCCAGGTGTCGTCAGGGGTCCGTTCAAAACACCTTCGGCGGATTGCCCACCTGCGTCCCTATCTTGATGTGGGGGCTCTTACAACTTTGGTCCATGCACTCGTAGTCTCAAGATGAGACTACTGTAATGCTCCTTCATGGACTGCTGCCTTGTCGTGGCAAAGGGGCTTGAGTAATTCCGAGAAGTGTCGTGCACGGACACTCAAGATGGACAGGTCATAAAGGAGAGTTCTGACTAAACGCAATCCACCTGGAGCAGGAACTGGCAAGCCACTCCAGTATCTTTGCCAAGAAAACCCCATGAATAAAAACAAAAGGCTAAAACATATGACGCTGAAAGATGAGCCCTTCAGGCCAGAAGGCGTCCAACATGCTACTGAGGAAGAGCGGAGGACAAGGACAAGTAGCTCCAGAGCTAATGAAGTTGTTGGGACAAAGCCGAAAGGACACGCAGCTGTGGAAGTGGAAGTGAAAGGAAAGTCCGAAGCTGCAAAGAAAAATACTGCATAGGAACCTGGAATGTAAGATCTATGAACCTTGGTAAGCTGGATGTGGTCAAACAGGAGATGGCAAGAATAAACATTGACATCCTGGGCATCAGTGAACTAAAAGGGACAGGAATGGGCAAATTCAATTCAGACGATTATCATATCTTCTATTGTGGGCAAGGAGCCCGTAGAAGGAATGGAGTAGCCCTCATAGTCAACAAAAGAATGGGAAGAGCTGTACTGGGATACAATCTCAAAAATGACAGAATGACTTCAATATGAATTCAATGCAGACCTTTCAACATCACAGTAATCCAAGTTTATGCACCAACTACCCATGCTGAAGAGTCTGAAATTGACCAATTCTATGAAGACTTACAACACCTTCTAAAAACTGACACCAAAGCAAGATGTTCTCCTCATTATAGGGGATTGGAATGCTAATGTAGGGAGTCAAGAGAAAAAGGAACAACAGGAAAGTTTGGCCTTGGAGTTCAAAACGAAGCAGGGTAAAGGCTAATAGAGTTTTGTCAAGAGAACAAGCTGGTCATCATAAACACTCTTTTCCAACAACACAAGAGGCGATTCTACACGTGGACATCACCAGATGGGCAATACTGAAATCAGACTGATTATATTTTCTGCAGCCAAAGATGGAGAAACTCTATACAGTCAGCAAAAACAAGACCTGGAGCTGACTGTGGCTCTGATCATCAGCTTCTTATAGCAAAATTCAAACTTAAACTGAAGGGAGTACGAAAAACCACTGGGCTAGTCAGGTATAATCTAAACCAAATCCCTTATGAATACACAGTAGAAGTGAAGAACAGATTTAAGGAACTATATTTGGTGGACAGAGTGTGGGAAGAATTATGGATGGAGGCTCGTAACACTGTACAGGAGGCAGCAACAAAAACCATCCCAAAGAAAAGGAAATGTATGAAAGCAAAGTGGCTGTCCAATGAGGCCTTAGAAACAGCAGAGAACAGAAGGGAAAGAAAATGCAAGGGAGATAGGGAAAGGTACAGAAAACTGAATGTAGACTTCCAAAGAATAGCAAGGAGACACAAGAGGACAAAGAAATAGAGGAAAAGAATAGAAAGGGAAAAACCCGAGCTCTGTTCAAAAAAATTGGAGATATTAAAGGAACATTTTGTGCAAAGATGGACATGATAAAGGACAAAAATGGAAGGGACCTCACTGAAGCAGAAGACATCAAGAAGAGGTGGCAAAAGTACAAAGAAGAATTATACCAGAAAGATCTGGACGTCCCGGACAACCCAAATATTGTGGTTGCTGACCTTGAGCCAGATATCCTGGAGAGTGAAGTCAAGTGGACCTTAGGAAGCACGTCTAACAAAAAGGCCAGTGGAGGTGATGGCATTCCAGGGGAACTATTTAAAATCTTAAAAGATGACGCTGTTAAGGTGCTACACTCAATATGCCAGCAAGTTTGAAAAACTCAGCAGTGGCCAGAGGATTGGAAAAGATCAGTCTACATCCCAATACCAAAGAAGAGAAGTGCCAAAGAATGCTCCAACTACCAGACAATTGCACTCATTTCACACGCTAGCAAGGTTATGCTGAAAATCCTACAAGGTAGGCTTCAGCAGTATGTGGACCGAGAACTCCCAGAAGTACAAGCTGGATTTTGAAGAGGCAGAGGAACTAGAGACCAAATTGCTAACATGCGCTGGATTATGGAGAAAGCCAGAGAGTTCCAGAAAAACATCTACTTCTGCTTCATTGACTACGCAAAAGCCTTTGACTGTGTGGACTACAGCAAACTATGGCAAGTTCTTAAACAAATGGGAGTGGCTGACCACCTTATCTATCTCCTGAGAAATCAATATGTGGGACAGGAAGCAACAGTTAGAACTGGATATGGAACAACTGATTGCTTCAAAATTGGGAAAGAAGTATGTCAAGGCTGTATATTGTCTCCCTGCTTATTTAACTTATATGAAGAATACATCATGCGAAAGGCAGGAGTGGATGAATCCCAAGCCAGAATTAAGACTGCCAGAAGAAATATCAACAATCTCCGATATGCAGATGATACTACACTGATGGCAGAAAGTGAGAAGGAATTAAAGAACCTCTAAATGAGGGTGAAAGAGGAGAGTGCAAAAAATGGCCTGAAGCTCAACATAAAAAAAAAACAACCTAAGATCATGGCCACTGGTCCCGTCACCTCCTGGCAAATAAAAGGGGAAGATATGGAGGCAGTGACAGATTTTACTTTGTTGGGCTCCATGATCACTGCAGATGGTGATAGCAGCCACTTGGGAGGAAAGTGATGCTTCTTGGGAGGAAAGTGATGACAAACCTAGACAGCATCTTTAAAAGCAAATACATCACCTTGCCGACAAAGGTACACATAGTCAAAGCCATGTTTTTTCTAGTAGCGATGTATGGAAGTGAGAGCTGGACCATAAAGAAGGCTGACCACTGAAGAATTGATGCTTTTGAATTGTGGTGCTGGAGGAGACTCTTCAGAGAACAAACCTATCCATTTTGAAGGAAATCAACCCCAAGTGCTCACTGGAAGGACAGATCCTGACGCTGAGGCTCCAATATACTGGCCATCTCATGAGAAGAGGTGGCTCCCTGGAAAAGACCCTGATGTTGGGAAAGTGTGAAGGCAAGAAGAGAATGGAATGACAGAGGATGAGATGGTTGGACAGTGCCACCAAAGCAACCAACATAAATTTGACACAATTACGGGAGGCAGTGGAAGATAGGAGGGCCTGGCATGCTCTGGTCCATGGGGTTACAAAGACTTAACAACAATAACAACAAATGCGCTCTACGTGGGGCTGCCTTTGAGACTGATGCGGAGACTTCAGATGGTACAAAATGTGGCGGCCAGACTTCTTACAGGGGTAAACAGATACCAATATATTTCCCCCACGCTGGTCGCCTTGCATTAGCTGCCCATTCATTTCCACACTGATTTCAAAGTTCTTATGATTACATATAAAGCCCTACATGGTTTAGGACCTTGATATCTGGCAGAACGCCTTCTCCCACCCAGTTCTGCCAGAGCCCCTTGTTCCAGCCAGGCCAGGTGGCTGAGGGGCCTAATGCCGAGGGAGGTCCAGAAGGAGGGAACGCGGAATCGGGCCTTCTCGGCAGTGGATCCTCACCTCTGGAACAACTTGCCTGTGAAGATCCACCTGGCTCCCTCTCTGGGTGTTTTCAGAAGCAAACTCAAGACCTGGATATTTGGGCAGGCTTGCACTCCTGCTGTATCTTAAATTCACATCTTACCATCTTGGATTTATAGTGCATGTTTATTGGTTTAACTGTTTTTAAATTTATAATGCCGTCCAGAGTAGACCTTTGGTCTAGACAGGCAGGGTTGAAATCTATTAAAATAAAATAAAAATAAAATCATCATCATCATCCTAAACCCTAAACAATGTCTAAGCTTCAGAGCTTGTCTGAAATATGCAAGTTCTCCTGAAAATGATCGTATCCTTGTAAAGGAGTAAATGGCATATGAAGCAGTTAAAATTTGTTTTAAAAACTGGTTAAAAAATTTCCTTCAACTGCTAGTGGGGTAAAGAACAAAAAAAAAAGCCAGGAATAATGTCCTTTCAAAATAAAAGAGAAACATACAAGGGAGGGAAGATTTTGATCTCACAACCTGCTCCTGACTTTTTATTTGTATTTTTCTTGTATTGTTCTATGTTAGCCCTTACCCACATTAAGAAAGGAAAGTCAAATTCCTGGGAAGACCAACACCACTACAACTTCACCAGGTGAGATGATAGATTTTGGTAGATACAGAATGATCAGGTAGTTGAGCTCAGGAGTCAATGCTCAAAGACCACTTTGTGAAGAACTGAAGACTCTAAATAACAAGAACAAGATTTGCTATCGGACAGCATTAAATATTTGCTTTTACCTTTTAAAGAAAATTGTGTTAATGTGCTTCCTTTTCACACCACCAAGAAGCCCAGACTGTATAAATAAAAGGTATTCTGTCTGTATTCTCTCTCTCAAGTGTTGTATCTGATAAATTTTTCACAAACGAAAACATTAGCTACAACTAATGCCAGTAAAGCTTCACCAAAACTGAATTATTAAATCTGCCTGCCTATATCCTGTTACAGCCTTCTTATGAATACTTGATTTTATTTTGTATAATTGAGAAGAGTTGTCAGGAAACGGTGGTTTTAATGGCAATCAAATTAAGATCAACTGGTATAAGTGTCACAATGAAGAGACTGTGTCAAGTGTTGATTAATTAATTGATGGGTCATTGAGAAACAAGGCATGTGAAGCTGTCATAAAGTGTTATACCTTGTAATCATAGCAACCTGCTTGCTATAAATCAGAATCCAACTGCAGTCAGAATTCACAAAAATAACACCTTCTCCAATAACAATTTTACATTTTAACTGTTTGATTTTTATCACTGTATGTCTGAACATTTTAAAATGACGCCAAACTGAAAAAGCAACATTGACACCCCATATTTGAGTTCAAACCTTAATTTAGTACATTTAGGGGGAAACCTCAGCTGTATATGCATGAAATATTTATGCTATAATATTGTCACTTGGAACATGTGAAAAAACATACTAGTATTTATATCAGGTTGATGAAAATTAGTTCTAAAGCGTTGATTTTTCCTAGTACCTTTGAAAAAATCATTTTCACTCAAGAGATATTTGATCCAAATTAAAAAAAAGAGGATGAAGCAATTGATTAATTGGCATTTAAGCCATCAGTCAGTGGATCCATCAACTGATTCATTTGCATTCTAAACAATCTGCTTATGGTCCAATAGGATACCATGTATTAATACAAAGTCAATATGATACCCATGAACTCATCACAATTCCTTATTGACAAGCACACAGATGCTTTTAATCCAAGCTTGATCTCACTGCATATATTTTAGAGTTCTTATATTGACTTTGTGCGTTTCAGGAATTTTTATTTTATTAAATACATTCCAGAATTATTTTGCATTCACTGAAGATGAACAAGAGAAAGAGAGACACTTAAAGTATCTGCTCACGTTCCTAAGTTCTAACAGTATGATTGATATCCCTCTTTGGTGGTAGAAGTACATCTATAACCTTTTGTCCTTCAAATATAGTTAAATGAAAAGGGTTAAAAGAATGCAAAATCATTTTTAAAAAGCAATGAATTTGTTTTGTAATTATATGTAGTTTTGGTGAATTTGTTTAAAACAGTACAGCTGAGAGGCAGATAATTGTTACACATCATTTCTATGTCTCACAGAAAGCCAGCTGAAGTGACCAATGTTAAACTGTTACCTATTTGATTTGACTAGATCTGACTAACCTAGGGTTGTAGTCTGATATTACAATTGCCAGGAAATTACGACTGGACAAAAATTGTCAAGGGGAACCTTTACCTTTACCTAGTCTCACTGAATTCAGTGAGGCTTGCTTGAGTGACATGTTGAGAACTACATTCTGCATCTCAAAACCATAAGAGCAAATATGGCTCCACTATGCTTATCTATAGATGTCTAACATCTAGACTTGTTATGTGCCATCAAGTTGAAACTGACTTATAGAAGCCCTAATAGGGCTGTCAAGGTAAGTGAGATATTTAAGGAGTGTTTTCACCAGTTCTACACCCCAATGAGTTGTATCGGGACAAGATGGGTGACATGATTGAAACGATGGGAGGATATATAAGCACCAAAGCTCTCCTAACATTGAGTCTCTCCTAACATTGAGTAAGACTATTCCCAGGCACAAAGCATAACACAGTAATTTCACAACTTAAACAAGAGAGCTTCTGAATATCTGGTCTCTTTTTTAAAAATATGTTTAAAAATATTTTTACAACCAGATACGGAATCTCTTTTCCAGCGCCAATGCCAGAAAGGTATTAAAAAGTTATCCTCCTGAGAGTCAGTTAATCGGGTCCTAACTGAAAGATTCAAAAATTCAGATTGCTGCAGTTCTGGAGCTGATTTCCCTTTTGAAGACTTGTGTCAGGAGCCTGGTCTCAGAAATCCCAAGATAATATAGTAAATGCTACAGTAGGAGAGGAAGAGAAAAAAACTCTAGTTTTCAACATATCCTGCCCAGACTTTATCCTATACATAATTATTAAAATAATTATCATTGTCAATATTTAGCAATACTTGACACTCATATAGTCCTTCTGTGTTCTATGTATTCCTTACACATTTTGGTTGGAATATGAATGTCAGCAGTGGCATTCGAGATACACACAAAATTTAGATTCTCCTTTATGGTGGCAGCCTTCTGCATTCCCAAACATTTCAGGGACCCTTTACTGCAGAAGTTCATGATGTGCTAATGAAAAGGGAAAAATCTCCAGTTTGGCCACTGATATTTTAGAGCAATCCAGTAAACTGGGTTAATAGCTCATGATGAATGAAGTAGTAAAGACGTGGCTGTCTTAGTTACACCTAGCACATTCACAGGTGATGCAAAATTTGAATCAGGGCTTTTTCTGCTCATATAGATCTTTCTTAGCTATTGCATTACAGCAGCTCTTTAAATATTAGTATGCAGTACCAAGTATACTATGACTGAAATTCTGTTGAGTAGCATAGTAAATTGTACTAGAGTAAGCCTGTTTAATTAATGGGGATTTGGTGAGTCAAACTTCTCCATAAATTCCAGTCATTCAAATGTTTTATGCTAAACTAAGTCACAACTAAAGTAGGCCCATCTGAACCAATGGAACTTATGGAGGAGTTGACTCATCAAACCCCACTGATTCAATGGGTCTACTATAGTGCAACTTACTACACTAAGCAACAGAATTTCAGTCTAGTATTAATGTTATTATTCCACTAGGGTTCATGTATAAAACAATAGATTGGAACAAATAAAAGCAATACTGTTCAGTGGCTTGAGATAGGTGTCAAAACGTAGCTAGCCTGAGTTAAATCAAATGTTAAAACTGGAATAGGAACTGAAATACATGAACAGATTAAAGTAGTTTGGACAGACTGTTGGCAGTCACTCATGCCCTGAAGATAAAAGTTTATTTGTCTATATGTGCAAAACTTCACTCTAGTCATTTGTCATTCTCTATAGCAATACATTTCCCAAACTTTTTGTTTCAAGACAGGTAGCTCTTAGAATGTATGGTTTCTAAACATAATAGAAATTTCCAGAACAAGTGCCTCAACTATTAGAGACTTATTATTCTGTAACAGTCTGTTCAGAAAGGAATAAAAGGTGACACATGAGCTGAACAGCTGAATTTTAAAGTGATGCCACATTTTCTGTGCAATTTCAACAGTTCACAGTGTCAACCATCTTTGTGGGAAAAGGCAGCTAAAAGTAATATCTAATTAATTACACTCTGTGGACACACCAAAATAACTAAATAAAATTGTCAACAAAATGTAACATGCCTTACATATTGTGAGGAATTCAATTTGTCCTTTATAGTACAAGTATATCTGAAATCCTGTTATTTCTGCAATAAATTAGATATATAATATAAATCTAGAATTATAGTTTTATCTAAGAAATCATAGCTAAAATGAACAATATCGCTATAACACAAAATTAATATGTTTTCCTGAATAATTTTAATGCATTTATTGTTTTGAACGGTATGTAAATACAAAATGTTAACAAAATTCAATATAAAGCAACAAAGAATCAGATTCAGACTGAACCATGCATGTAATATACCCACTGAAATTAATGGGACAAGACAGTCATGCCTGAATTAGACCACATCTAGATTCAAACCAGAGTATTTCTTGTTCTTATTGTTATGTTCTGTCAAGTCAAAACTGACTTATAGGTGAGGTATTTAAGGAGTGGCTATACCAATTTACCCCATCATGAGTTTTCATGACCAAGTAGGGAATCGAACATAGATCTCATGAGTCCTAGTTCATCACTCTGTCCAGTACATCACACCAGGAATCTAGAGTATTGCTACCATACTATAAAACCGACGGAATCTCAGTTATCCCTTTTTATCCTTTGTTACTACTAATCATTTGCTCAGGCTGCTACAGGTACAGAGGAAAAAAGCAGGGTCACCGGCCTCTTTGCTGAAAAGCCCACTACATCAGGGTTGGTCTTTCTTCAGGCAATAGCCAGACAAGAGATCACATGCTAGGCCACTCAATAAATAAACAAATACAGTGGTGCCTCGCATAGCGAGGTTAATCCGTTCCGTTTCGCTATGCGAAAACATCGCTAAACGGGAATAAAAAAGCCATAGAAACGCATTGAACTTTGTTCAATGCGTTCCTATGGCTTTAAAACTCACCGTTAAGCGATGTTCTGCCATAGCGCTGCCATTTTCGCGCCCTCGGTAAGCGAGGGCAGGGCGCGAAAATGCGGCACGGACCTTCCGGCGGCCATTTTGGAACCGCCGATCAGCTGTTCTCCCGGCTTCGTTATGCGATATTCGCTAAGCGAAACGCTTAGCGAATATCGCAAAGCGAAAAATCCCCATAGGGGCCATTGCTGAGCGAATGCTCCAGCGATGGCCCAGAGCGCCTCGTTAAGCGATTTCATCGCTCAGCGAGGCGCTCGTTAAGCGAGGCACCACTGTAATAATAATAATTTAAAAATGGCAACAACTGTTGTAGGGCATTTCATTCATACATCTAACAGTCAGTCTATGATGGTAATAGAACAGGGTAACTATCTCACCCCACCCTAACTAGCCAAGATGCATACAGTATGTAGCCTATTAGAAAAATGCATGTCAGCATGCAGAAAAATGCATTGGAATAGAGTCTGATTTTCTGCATACTAAGTTAGATAAACGGATTATACAACAGAGCGACTTCTCTGCTTAGAAACTTATGATCCTGTATGTCTTTGATTTATCTCAACCAAAAGGTTGCTTGAATTTTTTTTTAAACACAGGGCTTTGTGAATCTATTTGTATTATGATATAATTCAACAGTGAAAGTAGGCAAAACCAAGTGGATAAACCTGATGGATGCTGAAGTAACAATAATATAAACATTTAATTTCCGGTGTACATACAGTATGACATCTTTCTAATCACAAAACATCCAAGAGTAGCCAGACTAAAAAGATCCCAACATACCTGTTTTTTCTGAAGTTCTCAGAAACACCATGTCAGAAGGGATTCGTTGGTTCTGTTTAAAAAACAAAAAACAAAAATGTTCAGAATAAGTGATGCTAATCAAGTATCACATAAAATGAATGAAGGCAGGGGTGACAAAACTTTGCACTCCAGATTTCTGGACTATCAGAATCCCCAGCCTGTACTGCCAATGATACTGTGGGGGTTATCATCCAAAACATCTGGAATGTCAATGGCTTGTCACCGAAACTAAGATGTCACTGGAATTAATGCTCAACTATCATTTCACATTAAGGAAAATTCAGATTTCCACTTTTACACAAACTAGTAACATTTCAATAAACTAAAGTTCTTTAAATGAAATATCTACATGTGTGTGTGTGTGTGTGTGTGTGTGTGTGTGTGTGTGTGTGTGTGTGTGTGTGTGTGTGTGTGTGTGTGTGTGTGTGTGAGAGAGAGAGAGAGAGAGAGAGAGAGAGAGAGAGAGAGATAAACCACACACCTCAGTAATGGCTTTCAGGTTAAGGGGGAGGCCACCCTTTGTACCATTACAGGATTTCCATCAGCCTGGGGTAAAGCAAGCAACAGGCAGATTGCCTACCTTCTGACACTCAAACATTGCCAGAAATGTCCCCTAGACATGACAACAAAAAATATGTTCAAACCTTCCCCTCACCTGATTTCTGTAACTTGGGGATGGAATGCACATCCCAATTTGCCGTGTTTTCTGTGGAGTAAGTGGAGGCATGCCAATACCAAGGAGCAGATACATTGGTCAGAATCTACTGGAGAATGCAAGGTTTGAATAACGTAATGCTGCTAATTGTAGTTAATTGATGAGGTAATGCAAGTATGTCTTTGCTTATTTCATTCTCAAATTTGGGGTGGGAAAATTTGGAAAGTTCACCCACTGAGTGTCATTACTAAGGATTGTGTACTTTTTTCTCATTTCAATGGTTTTTTTGTGTGAAAGAACTGCAGAGATTTTTGTGCAAAAACCGTGTATTCTGCATTTAAAAGCCTGTATTTTGCATAAAACCTTGTATTTTAAATTTAAAAACCTCTTGTATGGGAGCAAGAAAAACTTGCAATGACTGGTGAATTTTTTTGACAGCAGTCAGAAACTTGTTAGATACAGTGGTGCCTCGCTTAACGAGTGCCTCGCTGAGCGATGAAATCGCTTAACGAGGCACTCTGGGCCATCGCTGGAGCATTTGCTCAGCGATGGCCCCTATGGGGTTTTTTCGCTTTGCGAAGATCGCTAAGCGATTCGCTTAGCGATCTTCGCATAACGAAGCCGGGGAGAACAGCTGATCGCTGAACGGTGAGTTTTCAAGCCATAGGAACGCAGTGAACGGATTAACCTCGCTATGCGAGGCACCACTGTACTTATATGTGCACAACAGCAATTGAAGAAACTGCTGTAACAAATTGTTTCCATTTGACAAGGTGCCAAATGTGTGCCACATGCATGCCGGGTATGCGATCAGGTGCAAAATCAGGCATGCAACCCACATGGGACCTCACCATATCAATTAGCTGTAGTAACGTCCATGATTGATCATAATATTAACTATTACTGTGTGCCATCAATCCTGACTCATGGCAACTCTTTTCAGGGGTTTCTAGGTGCAGAGTACTCAGAAGCGGTTCAGCATTTCCTTCTTCTGGAGGCACTTTGGGACTGTGCAGCTTGTCCAAGACCACATAGGCTAGCTCTCCTCCCTGGAGGCATAGCAGGGAGTTGAACTTCCAACCTCTGGCTCTGCAGCCAGATACCTCACTTACTGAGCTATCCTACAAATACATAAAATATCCGACAAGTTTCTGGCCAGGGGGTTTCACTTTGTTGAGATCACTTTTCTCACTGTCAAGAAAGCTGCAAGAATTTGTTACATTTCTACTTTGAAGCAGTTATCAGTCCTACAGCATCTTTTTCTGCGTTTGCCTCCCTGTAAAACCAACTTCAGCTTGTGCAAAATGGGCATTTGATTGGAGGCAACCACATGGGAGAAAAGAGAAAATCCCTTTCCCACAATGTTACTTCTCTGATCAAGTCAACAGATTTGCTTTGAAGTAACCCTCTCAAGGCATAGGGGAAACCTCTTATGTCTGTACCTTTTCAGCATTAATGACATTTGGACATACTGAACATAGAAAAATATTAAGACAAATATTCAGCCCGTTTAAATGTTAGTCATGAAAGTTTGGTAAATTTTTTGGAATTTTTTGAGATCTGCATAGAAATGACGGACAGACCTATTCTTAAATTCAGAAAAAAAAATGGCATGAGAATGAGAACAGAATCTAATTTTTCACTATTAAAAATTTAAATAGTGAAATTTTCTGTATATTCTACAACTGTCCAAATCATTCCTATATTGAGGGAGCCTTTTTAAATAGAGTAATGTGGAAAAAGTATAACAGAAGAATAAATCTTACTGAAGAACATGAACTATATTGTATATTCAATATTTGGGAAGCCACTATCTGCAAAACTGAAAGGAGAGATGAAAAGCAACTTCAGAAGTCAATAAATCATTCACTAAATGACAAATATAAAATCAGATGTGCTGCCTTTATATAGATTAACTATACATCTTTACAACTTCTCTTTTAATGTTGACATAAACCTTTTAGTCACATCTCAGGTTACTAGCTTTATCCCTTAAAACTGTTGCCTGTTAACAAGTTGAAGCCTTGACAAAATGCAGCTCTCTCATGCACCATCAGATGTAATTAATCTCACCACTGTCATGACACTGGCAGGATACCAATCAATATGAGTTCTCATATCTGTCAGTTATAAATTCCAGTTATTTGTCTTTGTAATAAAAATATATTTAAAATTGTTCATGCTTATGTTAGTGTTTGAAAAATACCTTCATCATATGTGCTAAAATGGTAATCAAACCTGTCTGCTGGACCACAATGAAGGGCTAAAAACATATGAGGCTAGAGGATTGCAGAAACTAACAAAACACTGACATCATTCCTCTGAACAGGAGACAAGTGGCAGGTCAGTGACTGGGTCATTTAAGAACAGCATGCATAAATAACCGCACAGGTGGGGGTGAAAGGCTGGGAGGAGGGAACGGTTTGAAATTTTGTAACCATAAAAATGATGCCTAATTGGACTGTTAGCAAAGCCTCAGTTTATAAACTGTTAAATTGCATTCATGACCAAGTATGTTTTTACCTATCACAAGGTGGCCAAAATTCTGATTAATGTAATAAATTACACTAGAGTACAGTATTTAAAAAATAAGAACTATAAAAGTTTAAAACAATAAATTATTGTAATATTTAAAAAGAATTAAACAAATATATTTAAAACTCACAGATAAAGGCAGTATTAAAAACAAATTAAAATCCACAAAAATAACAAACCTGTTTTAAAACACACACACCTTTAGACAGCCAATCATTAAAAGAAAGCCTGGTTGAAGAGCAAGGTCTTTGCCTGCTTGCTAAAGGACAGCAAAGGCCTGGCCTCCTGTGGAAGGGAGTGCCACAGTCTGGGAGCAGTGACAGAGAAGGCCCTCTCCCAAATCCCACCAGTACATCTGCAGGATTGCTAGACAAGGGTCTCCCGTGATGATCTGAAAATTTGGGTAGGATCATAAAGGGAGATGTGGTTTTAGAGATAGCTTGTATCCAAGTTGTTTAGGACTTTATTGGTCAAAATCAGCACACTGAATTCTTCCCAGACCTTGGTGTGAAGGAGTGGTAGACCCAAAGGAGAAAGAACAGAGTGAGTTGTCCCCCCAGCTAGAGACATCTGAGAGATATAGAAGTAGGGAAGACAATAGAAAGTAAGGAGTTGAATGTGGAGCAAGGGAAAAGAAGGGAATCAAAGGGGAAAGAGGAGAAGATTAAAATCTGTCTAGTGGAAGAGAGAGGGGGAAAGGGGAAGGAGGAATTAATTTTGCCCGTGTGGGAGGAAGATATATGGGAACAAAGTGGGAGGAGACAGTTCAGTGTACCAAGGAGAGAGAGAAAGAAGGAAGGGGAGGAAAAAGAGCGGGAGAAAAAAGAAAACGAATATGATAGAATGTGTGGGTTGTTGGGAGGACTTCTCTAATTTGAAGGTAGGAAGGTTGCTACCTGATCCGGACAAGTCTAAAGAAAAGGGGACATCGGCAGAAGCTCTAGAATGGACGGTCGTGGTCTTTCCGCGGGGACAAGGTCACTCAAGGAAGGTGATTCGGCCAGACCCTTCCTTCAACCATCCACTGCCGGAGGGATATATAGCCAGACACCCTTGTTGTGGGACAATATGCGCAGTCCGGAGTGCTCAACTGAGGAAACCCACCAATTGGAGACATTTTGGTCCAGCCCCTCAATGAATCTTGTCAATTTCCAGACAGAGTTATTGTCCTCACAATTTGGACAGTTACCAGATCTTAGTTGTTTTGAATCAATAGAAGTTGTTGTAGACTCATCTAATGTTAAACTAAATACTGTACATCTGTTAACATTTCAAAAGAGACTCAGTCGTCATTTCCTGCCAAAAAGGAGGAACTGCTTCAGATCTTTAATGAACCCAATCACACATGAGGATTTGTTTTTGGCTTCAGGCACTCTTGCCATTCCATCTTGCAACAAAACAAAAATGAATTAATTAGTCTTTGCACATTTATTTGACTATTATTTTGGGAAACAACAGTCAGGAAGTCACAAATTCCTAATAAACAAATGTAGCAACTCCCTTATGACAAAATGAGGGAGAAGAAAGATGCACACCCTGTATACTGGTTTCAAAACCCACTCCAAAATGAACAAACCAGGCACAGCAATGACAATAAATTTAGAGCAGAATGAATAGTTGTTATCCAGAGTAAAGGATGAACAGAAAACTGACAAGATTTTGATAATGTAAAATATATATTAAAAATAACAACCTTTTCCACTATGATGAGGTCTCCAACTTGAATGTCTGAGCTTTTAACTTGCACTTTACCTTTAAGGAAAGAAGAAATGAAATCAGTATAAGCAATTATCAGGAAATCATGGAAATTCTAATCCTGTTTCATTCCATGTTAACTTTTATGGAATTATTCTAATCTATTTAGTATTATATTTTTAGAGTTTACTTAGTGACTTTAAATCTATAGGTCAAGATGATTTAATCACTTTCTGTTAAAGACCGGTCTTATTTAACACAATTTGATGAAAAATAAACAAACTAAGATGTACCAACTTTCTCAGGAAAACCAAATATGCCAGTAGCCAATCTAAATTTGTATTTGAATTTATTTGCTATACACCTAGAATAAAAATTAAAATTTCCTTTTACACTCTTCTAAGTTTTATGAGTGTGTGTGGGGGGAATAGAAGCAAGACAAAAAATGCACATTCGTATACTCCAAGTTTCAATTCATATTCTACAATTAGTTGCCTGCCCATTCCTGTTAAGGTGTTTTGAATACACAGATCTCTTTCAAAATCTATATGCAAGCTTGCATATGTTAGTAGATAAGAACTGGAATCAATTCATACGACGTACTTGCTATTCTCTTAATAAGGACTGTACAAAGAAAAATACAATTTAAAACTTTAGTTCAAATGTAACATTTAATACCTGTTTTGGCATTTACAGGCAGGAATTCTTTCTCTCTCTGCAAACTTTTAACCTAGTTAATGCCAACTAGTGATACTTAAAACATGAAAGATTAGACAGCAATTCTGAAACTGATTTCTGGGTGGGGGGCAACTGAGGGATGCTGAACACCATTTATTTTGAATAGATATAAATTAGCAAGTTTTTCACAGTACATGGATCAAATGAGTTTCAAATTGTAGTGTAGAAATATTACCAGCAAAATGAATTGTAAAACAAAGGTCATCCTTGGTTCTCATGCAGTTCAATCCTTTATCTGTCTACTCAGATATAAAACCTAGAGGCTGAAATCCTGCTGCACAACTTTATGCCCTGCAAGGTTAATAACATTATCAGCCAAATGGTTTTTTTTAACAAATTAAAAATTTCCATTTCTCCTCTCCAAAGGTCCAGAATTGGGGAAGCCACTGGAGGACTGCAGAACAAGAGTCTTTAATTACTGAAAATTACTGCCAATAATCCCACTAGCATCAAACTTTGGAAATTAAAGATTTTCCCCACCCCATGACCCCCAATGGTTTCCCCACATTTGGTCCCAAGGAGCCTTAGGTACTTCAAGCAGGAATGGAATCTGAAATGTTTAATTTCTAAAACAAGGATGCAGCTGATGACATCATCAGCCACATGTGATGTAAAGCTGCACAACAGGATTTCAGCCTATGACTTCTGTGCAATTTCCTCCTAGTAAGCATGTCTGAGATTACAGCATCAGGAAGCACAAATATGTTTGACCAGGTAAATAAACATTTTAAATAAACTGTTTTATATGAAAGATAAGCAAATATTTAGTATGTATTAACTACACTATCTATGGCACATTCTATTTCAAGACAAGACTCCTTGGAAGGATGTTTGAATTTGCAATTCAAATATACAAAAATATTTCAAGATTTTAGCATTAACACAATTCACAGTGATGGTTTATTTCTTCTCACAAATCAGTTTTAAAATTGCTCTCTTACATTTCCAGTTTCACATACCAGAGCTGCCATTTATAAGTGAAATCTGTCTTATTGTTGGACCACGCCCCCAAAAAAGGAATTCATTATTTAAGAAATATATAAGCTTTCTTTACCGGCATCATCATCTTATCTGAAGGTTGAGATCCTGAAACTTTGCCTTGTTTGTCAGTCATGTATGTATTCTGATAACATTTGAATCTATTTTGGAGCCTAAAATTAAGCTGCTAGAATACTACTGGTATGCAAACACATCTCAGCATTACAGTGGTGCCTCGCTTAACAGGCGCCCTGTTTAACGATGAAATCGCATACCGATGAACTTTTTGCGATCGCTTTTGTGATCGCATTGCAATGTTTTAAATGGGGAAAAACCGCTTTGCGATGATCGGTACCCTGTTTCGCTTACCGATTATTGCAAAGCGATGATTTTCCCCCAGCTGATCGGCGGTTCCAAAATGGCTGCCGGGTAAAAAACATGGCCACCCGCTGTGTTTAGGGACAGATTCCTCACTTACCGGGCAGCGAAAATGGCCGCCGTATGGAGGATCTTCGCTTAAAGGTCAGTTTTAAGCCCATAGGAACGCACTGAAGGGGTTTCAATGCATTCCTATGAGCTTTTTAAAATCACATTGCGACGAAATCGCTTTGCAGCAATTTTTGCTGCACTGATTAACGTCGCTATGCAAGGCACTGATTAACGTCGCTATGCGAGGCACCACTGTATTTACTTCTATCGATCCTTGTTTCAGATCAGCAAAGGATGGTGCAATTAATATGGGCATCCCAAGGTCAATCTACTACATAGGTTACAACTCTCAGATACCTCACTAGAAGGATCACACCTGCACATACAGTTCAACACAGGTTTACACCTGTTCATCAATCATGATGTGGCCTCTTCTGGTTTTAGTCTCCTCTGATCAAAAAAGGATGTTCCTAACAAAATTGTGGCAAGTCATCTATGTATCAACAACCTGCTATTCTGAAGGATATAATGGCTGAAATCCTGCTTGTACTGGAAGCCAAAATGTAACTATCTGTTGATTCCTTCCTAGTAGACAAAGCACTGCTGCTGTGATTCTTGGGTGCTGCTGCAACAAGCCAGCATGAGCACATGTGTGAACATACACACACCATCATGGCAGCAGTGTTTTGTTTGGAGGAACAGACAGAAAGCTATGCTTTAGTTTACACTACAAATAGGATTTCAACCAATGTAAGCATAACCAAGCAACAATGAAGTCTTATTGTATCCAGTTTGTTTTTGTTGTTTCTTAATGCAATTGCATTGAAAAATGTTTTCACACACTTGCAGTATGTGGTCAAAAGGATGGCTATTTCCATCACATTTGCAAACATACATATTCAGCTGTGTTTTATCCTGTGCCCAATAGCTTGTAAAAAACTGTAATTTAAAATGTTATGATAGAAACAACTCTACCTTTTATTTCTCAGAACCAGTAATCATTGGCTAACACATCAGAACACATAGAAAAGTATGCTATATTAAAACTTAAAAAAAAAGAAAATTTAAAACATAAAACACTACTCACTGAATAAATTATTTTTGCAAACTATTTTTCCTTCTAAACACATCTCCCTAGCTAAAAACACTCTTCACCATCTGTGTAATTGGCAATAAAAAAAGTCCAAAGCTGTCAGAAGTGGTTGCATATCCAAGCTTTATAGTCCACCAAGGCATAAGTCTTTGCCTAAAGCTGTATGGAGAACTAGAACACAATTAAGTGTTTATCATAATTCATTATAGTTGAATGGCTAAAGAAGATTGCAATGATTTTAAAATAAGCAAACGAACAGAATCCACATGTGCAAATACATTGCTACATGAGATCTCCACAAACAAGGTAAGCAAATTAGGTAAATAATGTAATAGATAGGAAAATGTTTTATCTTCTTTTAGATAGAGCACACAAAATCCAGTTTTGTATAATAATAATAATAGGCATGTCACCACAGCAAACATGTACAAGATTCCAAGATCAAAATAAATTAGTCATGCCTGTAAGATATATTATATTATATCCTACAGCAAAAATTAGAAAGCCCACTAATCCATATAAGATCCCCATGAAATGACATAGGCTCAGAAACTCTGCCAGCACTTATTTTTATTTTATTTTATTTATTTTATTTTATTTTACAGTATAGTATATAGATGTGGCACTGAGAGCCACATCTATATACTATACTGTACACCTCATATCATGGATAAAGACTGACTTATTTTGGCAGGAGTTTAGAAGAAATTTAATTTTAGATGTATACTTTACATGGGGAGCTTTTTTAAAAAATATTGCTTTTTAAAACAAGCTGATTTTTAAATTCCTATTCCATCTTATTTACACTGTTTTATCATTCTCATATTTTACCATACATTTCCTAATGCTAAACAGTGCCCTCTATTACAACAGCTACACCCATTCAAAGAATACAAGATAGGAATTTGGGAAGACTAAATGAAGATTTGTCAATTTAGTCAGCAATCGCTCAGAGGAAAACATACCCTGCATTATCGTGTTACAATGACTATTTCATTGCATGAACTACAAAGCAAGACTTTTCACTGCGAATCAGCGCTCAGAACTATTAGCATGAATTACCAGATACAACTAGCTGGGGCAGAAACTGGGATGAAAATATGATAATGTAGATCTACATTATCATATTTTTGTCCCAGTTTCTGTATATACATGATGTATAGTTTACATGCACTTCCAAATACAGTATACATCAAATTCTGCCCCAGCTACTATTGTGAGGAAGGGCTGACTAATTTCTTCGACAAAAGAGAATGTATGTTTTGTTCTCACCTGCTCCACCATTTTCCCAAAGGATACCAAGACAGACAGGCACACATACAGATAGATATTACAGGAAACTATATTTTGTAAAAGACAAGAATGTTCATAAGGTGTCCTTGTTTCACAATTCCAGTTTTGATGTCACACTATTTCTCTGCAAAGCAGAACTACACACACTATCTGGAACTAGAAATTCCCAACATGCAGAACATAAAGAGATTTCAAGAAAAGAAGTCAATAAGGAGACGGAGACTACTTAATAACTTGATGTATAAAATTCAAAAAGTAACAAGCTTCAAAAGAAACATTACCTGTAATTCATATACAGATTTTCAACTAGTAGTGTACATTCCAAATCCAATCCAATGTCATGCTAGGAAGTATCTAGCAATACAGTGGGGTCTCGACTTACGAACTTAATCCGTATTGGAAGGCGGTTCGTAGGTTGAAAAGCTCGTAGGTCGAATCAGCATTTCCCATAGGAATGCATTGAAAACCATTTAATCCGTATCTGCTCTTTTCCATCCATAGAAACTAATGGGAAACTAATGGGAAGCTGCTATTCTGCCTTCTGCCACTGGAGGGGCATATTTTTCCTTTTTTATTAGGTCAGGAAAGGAGGGGGGAGGCAGGGAACAGTTTTAAAAGCACTTTTGAAATCTTTTTTTTTCAACGAAGCCAATTTTAAAGCATGTTTTAAAGCATGTTGTGCTGATTTTTTCAGCACAAAGACACACAGGCAGGCTTTTTAGGTGCCTCCCCAAGCCTCTTCAGAGCCAGCCAATCAGCTGTTAGGCGGGGAGAGGAGGGGGCAGGAACAGAGAAAAGCACAAAATGGCTGCCAGGCTCCCTGCTGGGTGCCAGCTTTTAGCTGTTTGATGCTCTTTTTCCTGCAGTTCGGGGGCTACCAAGGCCTGGTAAGTGACTTTCTTTTATTTATTTTTAAGTTTCTGACCTTTTTTTCCCAAGCCTCTAAGGGGAGGGAGGGGCACTTTTTTCATGTTCGTAATTCGAGGGAAGTTCGTATGTTGAGTATGTAATTTCCTATCGGGCGGGTTCGTAAGTCGAAAAGTTTGTATGTAGAACCGTTCGTAAGTCGAGACCCCACTGTATATTTGTTTCCCTATGTAACATCTGCCAGACCTATAAAACTTGTGAATACCTAGTTTAATGAAACCCACCAGTCTTATATGGCAATATTCCAGGGGATTGCTAACCCACCTCTTTTTGCCTGCAATTCAAAATACAAAAGATTGTCAAGTACCAGTCAGGCCTTGATATACAGTCAGTGAGTTGCATTTGGCTCAGTGGTTCAGAAGTTGTGATGCTTTGGTTTTAACAGCTTGAAATTAGCTCAGACTAGCAGATAAGAATGAAGTACATGATTCAAAAGGGAAAAATGCCAACCTCGTATTGTAAGCTTGCTATATAATTGAGAGTTCATTTCCTTGTCCCGCTTGTAACGACGGAATTCATCAACTGCTTCCCGCAGCACTGTGACAGCCAAAACAAATCCCTGTTTAAAATATAACAAACATTTCCCAAAATGGAAAATATTTCTATTAAAATACACAAAAGACTTAGTCGGTGAGAAACATATGTGCCTGTATTTCATTTTAGAAAAATAATTTTAAGATGTTCTTGTTTTGTTTCCCCTTTCTCAGTATCACTGCTATTCCAGACTTACTGATCGAAATTTGAGAGACAATCAGAATGTTTAATAAACACTTTTTAAAAAATACAATTAAAATATTTCACATAATCTCACTTTAAGAACAAAAAACTAGGTTAAATACCAAACTGTGCTAGGGTAACAGAATGTCCACCTCTCACAGAATACACTAGTTCTAGAGGGGTTTTTTTTCCAGAGTGAGCATTGGGAGCACATACAGAGAGAGTGGGATCCAATTCTGCTGTATCCACCAGTGGTTCTCTACTTGGATACTACCCAATATCTTCCCATTACACCGACTTTCAAAGAAATTAATACATAAGGGAATCAGATGTCACACCAAACCATGTTTTATTACTATCAGAGTAAGCCTAGTAAGACCCTTGTCCATACTCAGTTACCCTCCCCACTCCTTTTTTATTTTGAGACAAACCATTGCCTTCCATTTTATTCAAACTAACCAACTATGGTTTAAAATTACTCTGCAAATCTGGCTTCCAAATGTCAAGTGGAAAACAGGCACAAATGAAAGATCAGTGTTTCTTGTGAAATGTTAATGTATTGCTTGCCTCAAACCAGATTATGAGTATATAAGCCAAATTATAGCATAGATGTAAGAACCTTCTCTCCAAGACGTAAAGTTGAAAAACATAATGATACTCATTATGAATATTAATACCATTTAAGGAAAACTTGAGAAATAATGACAATTGTTTGTTCCAATACTAGCTTTTTATTTCAGTTTTAAGCCAGGTATTTTTTGGATAAAAATTCCGCTTTTCCCTACCTACACCAGAAGCACATTCTATGGCACTTCCAAATAAATGTGTTCTGACTCTGCTGTCCTTTGCTGCATTTGTTAGACAAAGGGTATTCAACTAGCAGTCAAACTGCTAGATGTACTGTAGTTCTTGAAACAATTTTATCTCAATGCATTCACGAAGGCTATTCTAGTGGTCCTACCAAATTTTAATCAAAGGATGATAAAATATCTGTCCAGTTTCCCTTGCGAGGGAAAAAAGTGCTGCAATCAAATTCCTGATTTTACATGTAACGTCCTTGTTACATTCAAGTTTATGTACTCCATATTTAGAAGCTTTGACTGAGGTGTCGTCTTCTGAAGGGAAACAGATCACTTTTGACTGTGAGAGAACTAGGCTGTGGAGCAAAAGATAGCTGTACTCTGTAGTCAGAAACATTCTAACATTCAATACTTTTCAAAATAGCTAAACAAGAGGTCATAATCTTGTGAATGTATAAATCAGCAAAAAGGTGCCCAAAACATCTTAGTGACAACTTGTTCAAAACTGAAAATCTAGCCAACATTTGATACATGATGCTTTTATGGGGCTCTCTACTATGTATATTTTGTCAAAAATTAAACCAAAGACTGCTTCAATGTTCAAGAGATATCATTAACTCTATATGATTGATTGATTGCTCTGACCCACTTTTACAGGGATCTGACAATATGCCATGAGAGCTTTCTTATTCTGACCTGCTGAATACACAGTAACAGCCGTAAAAACTATGATATCCAAACAGTAAGCAGATTGCAATGCAAAATACTAGCAACTGGTCATTTATTTTTAAACAAGAAACCTGTAGAGTTTTCAGGCAGCACAAGAGAGGTCTTCCTATAAATGTTTGCTTATATCACTTCCAATTTAACAGCTTCTTTTTCTAGCGGGGAAATGATAAAATTTCCAAAAATGACATGAGGTATTTATTTATATCTTTTACATACACTTCAAATTATTACTGAAATCACATTTGTTTACCTCAGTCCAATTCAGAATTAGTATGACTCTTATATTTGATTGAGACTGAGAGACAAGGAACACCTCTACAGTGCAGAGATCTTCTCCTTTTCCTTTCATGCGCTTCTCTTCATCATATCTCATTTAGTTTTCTTGACTGTCATTGATTTATATATGCTAACCAACTCAACCTCATTCACAACTGTTAGCACATAATCATTTTAAATAAATGCAAGCCTTTGTTCACGTACACACATTCCACATCCTTTTAAAAGAATAAAGTAATTGATAGCATTTTTGTTTACCAGAGGTGCCCAATAGGTGTAGAGGTAGCCTATTTTCAGAGCCGGTACAAACTGTGAGCAGGAGACAACGAGAAAATAAAGATTCAAGAAAAACTTGAATTGTTCATATAAAACCTGAAAGTGAAAGAAAAAAACAGGGGGAAAAAACCAGAAAATTGTGCTTTCAAAAACATTTCAAGACATCTAAATATTTTTATGTAACACAAACATAAGTCCAATTTTGGTATAAGAACTCTTGCTTAGATTTCAAATCTGATAAACAGTACTTATTTAATAAAACTTTAACAATTTATTTTAACTCAAAGAGAGTAACTATAGTAACTTGGACATTTACTGCAACAGGATATCCTTCATACATCAGAATGTTTGAAGTATAGTATATACTTTAATACAACATACTTTCATGATAAGGCTTATTAACCATATATTACATACAAGGTTCTGAAACTGAGAAAACAGTAACTTCATTAATACCTGGCAAATCCTATTGTTGGGCCTCAGAAAAGGTGTATAAAAGGGGAACCAAAATGATCAAAGGGTAGGAGCAACTCCCCTACAAGAAAAGGTTAGAATGTTTGGTGCCATTTAGCTTGGAAAAACAGTAAGGACAGATGTGATAGAGGTATATAAATTATGCATGGGGTGGGGAGAGCAGGTAAAATAAAAACCTCTCTCATTCTCATAATACCAGAAGCCCACCAAAGGTGTTGAGAGATTCACTATGGATAAAAGGAAGTACTTCTGTAAAGTGCAAAGTTAACTGTGGAATTCACTACCACAAAATACTGTCATACTACCATCTTAATAGTACCAACTTAAAGGTGAACTTAACGGACAGCTATAAGAAGGGTAAGGCTATCAATGGCTAGCAATCATGATGATTTTTTTCTCCAGTACCAAAACCAGGAAGGTTCCGCATAAGAATTGCTGGGGACCATGACCAGGAAAATGTGATTATACTACCATCCTTCTTGTGAATTTCTCATAGGCAAATGATTAGCCACTGTGTGAAAAGACTGCAGGACTAGACATTTGGTCTGATCCAGTATCCAGTATTATCTAAGTAGCTCCATTAAGAACAAAAACGAGGAATACAAAAAAGAAAAATACATCTTTGAAATAAAATGCAGTATAAAAGGAAATAGCATGCATGCAATCAAAGTGATACAAAATAGTTTCTCTGGATTTATTGTACTATAAAACCTGCATAGTATAGCTTGTCATTCTAATCTGTCATTATCCCTAGCTAGTCTCCTGAGGGGATGAGGGTGGAAATGTTAATACTGTAATTGATTTTATTTTAAATACATTTCCATTTCTATTATGAAAATAAAGAATATTACCAAAAGTGTGCAAGTGGGAGTAACACAAACACAGCACAATCAAATGTAAGCTCCAGATAACCAACATATTATGGAAATCTCAATGCAAGGACATTGAAATTGGTTTAGCAGTTGCTACTTATCCAAAAGAATATCTACAAATGGTAAGAGCTATGGGGGAGTAATACTGTGTTTATGTTTACAATGAAACATGATTATTTTCTTCTACAATGTTTAAATTCTCATCTAAATTAATCTCAGCAGGGTAACAATATTTCTTCTCTCACCACTAATTAATTTAAAATCCCAGTTAGCATCAATTAATAGCTCTGTAATTGGCATTCATACTAAAGCCAGAATAGGACTCCAACTGTGCAATTACAAAATGCTTTCAAACTACTCCATTTCCTAAGGAAAAGTTTAAGAAAAATATTCCAAAACTAATAATGCATCTGGACTATGCTATGTCAACAGGTGTTCACAAATCATGACTGATCTTTGCAGGACACCAGATTCTGCTTAAACCTCTGAAATGCACATTGTACAATTAACATAGTAATCAATGACTAAACGAACACTTAATGACCTTTAGGAAAAAGCTCAGTGTAAACCCAGAAAGACTGGTTTCATGCAATGAAGATGAAATTATTTGTCTGCATGAAAACAGCTGATATTAGTACAGTCAAAGGCAAATAGTCTACATATTAAGAACTCAAGTTTTTGTCTTTTTAATGAGGGGTGGGAAATGGATCCAAAAAGTATTTATGCACATGCCAGCTAGCTGAATAGAATTGCGAATAGAGAGCATTTAGTGGAGAGAAAAAAACAATGCATAATAATTATAAAATCTGCTTTCTAAGTGAAATGTAAGATTTGAAATACACAGCATCTTGCCGAAAATAAAAACAAAAAAACCTTACATGACAATTGATTACTGCTGTAAAAGGCACTGTGGCCTGTTTATTTCATACTCATTTGAGTCAAATATTAAATTAGAAGGTAACATGGCTCACTATCCAAAGAACTGATGCTGACGTCATAATACAATTAACTGAAATTAGAAAAGGAACAAAAATGCCAAACTATGCCCTTTCTGATTTCCACAAAACATATTATAATGAATTATTACTGTTGGCATTGAAAAAAATTCTGTACTTTAAAACCATAATAAACCAAAACAAATCTGACAATGACAAATATTACTTTAAACTGAATTTAGTCAGTTTTGTTATATTTCTGTAACACAAAAGCCAGCATCATATAAACATCAATTACATAAAAACAATTGTTACTTTTATGTTTTTTTTCTTCTGATCTGTAGCACTTGTTATACTGGGGAATAAACTTTACATCTATTTATTCTGCATTTAAAATCAGAACTTTGTAAGGAACAAGAGATCAGAAATGCAAAATAAAAGAAAATAGAAAAAAATAAGAGGTTGGTCTATTTCCTAACAACAATAACCAAGAGGTTATTTTACTTGTACACATTCAATATATTCACTGACAGGTACATATACCACCTGTGATATAGGAGCATAAACCAACTAAAATAAAGCATATCAGATCAGATGCTCATCACACGGAAGTCAATGGCCAAAATCTTATTGTGTATGTACACCAGCATCAGTGTGGCAGTGTAAATCAGCTCTACAAGTTTCCACTAGCTAAGGAAGTGCAACTGGAATTCATTGTTTGCCAGTCACATGATGATGAACAGAAGAGTAACTCCTTCATTAGCAGCAATTCACTTCTGTGACTTATTCCACTGCACTTAACACTGGTGGACATAAGCATCAGGATTCTGGGCAGGCAATATAAGTTTCAAATATGTAACTTGGGCTACGTTCTTTAGACAATGGGAAATATTTACTGTCGTTTGGTTCCAAACACAAAACGAAATACAGTACCATGTTTGGCTTTTTAAAAATATTGCCATTTTTGTTGAACAATTTAATTATGTAGGTATAGCTAAAATATTTACACTGTTCATTAATATAATCTGTTATTCTTTTTTTGCTCCTGAAAAAACATTATTTTTCAACTGTGGGATTCTGTTTTGAGGACCTCAGAGGTGGCTACCCCGGAACACTTGGCTTCTAATTAACTCTTGCTTGTTGTACCTGCAAAAGACATTTCTCAGCAGGAAATTTGTAAGAAGAAGGATCCCTGAAACATCAGGAAAACATAAAATAATTGTACAATTACTACTTCAGGAGGTTTGGTTTATACAACTATAAGACAAACAATTTATAAAGGACATAAACTAAGCCCACCTTTAAGTATGCATTAGTTTCCTTACCCCAGGTATAAATGTAAAGATATTATATTTTTGATTTTTAATAGCATTTCTTGGATACTTTTCTTCACATTTTTCAGGACATCCAAGCCATACTGTCCGTGCTTTGAGTTCTTTCTTTGACCGGCAAATGTTTATGAGCCAATCACAGCAACTGCAAAGGAAAAGAAAGGCTTCCTTTAATTTTCAAAACAAAGTCTTGTGGCACCTTAATGACAACCAATTTGTTATGGGATAAGGAATTCACTTCATCAGATGCACACCTTGCTGAAATGCAATAAATACTTTTAAAGCATATTTTTAAAAACTCCATTAAAGACAACTTAGGGCTTTTTCTTTCTTTATTAATAAGTAAAGAAACTTAAACAAGCATCATGTATATGATTTGCCAGAGAAGCACTTTTTTCCCACCTTGATCAAACAAATAATATTGCTACATCTGTTCCAAAGATTTCCCACATTTCCAGACAATTATTTTTTGGGCAAGGAACTGCTGCCAGAAATGATAGGCTGAAAAGTCTCATTATATGTGTGGCCCTTTGGATCCTCGCCAACAACTGTAGTCCAAACGGAAATGGAAAAGACATTTGGATTATCTTTAAAACAAAAAGCTAATTGAAAATGGAAGGAAGGAGATAAATGGCCTTGGGCTATATAGTTTCTCTTTGGAAAAGGGGAAAACAAAGACAAACTAGTCAATTAATTGATTAATAACCTGATTAATTTTTCCACATGCATATAACTATGATTTATTTAATGTACACAATATGGCTCAATTGTTTGGTAAGGTTATTATATATGTTTGCTTTTCAAATAAAAACGTACATGGATAATGTTACACAGAAAAGTTTCTTCAGGTAGCATAAGGGTGAATAGCTCTGGCAAGCCTGGAGGTAAAAATTTTACTATGCAACTGCTGCAGGGCATCCAGGGGCCAGAAATGTCTCCATACTGTGAAATACCAACCTTATGCCATGATACTCTGGGGTTGAAACCTCACTTTGCCCACTCTGAAGTACAGATATATCAGAATTGACTTGATGGCATATGATGATGATGATTGTATCAAAATATTTAAATCTGTCCTAATCAAAAGTCACTGCAGCTTACAAAATCCTATTGAAACAGATCATTTAAAAAGAGTGCATAAACAAATAATTAGACTTTTTTGCAAAAATTATATTTGTTGTAAAATATATTGGATCTCTCACTTAATATAAGTGCCCGTCTCCTATCCATAATGACGTAAACCCAAGATATTAGACTCCTGCTCAGATGTAGCACTTGCAAGTGTGAAAAAAAGAGATACGTCATCATCCTCCTGATCTTTAGAAGGGGGGGGGATTCCACCATTAACAATTAGACAAGATCCAACACAGGACATTAGCCAGGAGGGCAGGGGAGGAAGTGTAATCTTCCTTGAATATTGCAGTCCCTCAGAAGCACACAAACCCTGCTCTGGAAAACAGGGAAACTCTCGAGATCAGTGATTCCCAACCTTGGCTTCCCCAGACAGTCTTGGACTAAAACTCCCAGAAGCAATCACCACTGAATGTGCTGGCCAGGATTTCTAGGAGTTATAGTTCAAGAACATCTGTGGACCCAAGGCTGGGAAATGCTGCTGTAGATCCAGTCTTCAGGTGGCATCAAGGGCAATGTTGGAGAAGAAAAAGGCTCCATTACTCTGGCGCTACAATGCCAGCATGACCCTGGAGTTTAGGCTTGAGAAAGATTGAAGGAGCAGAGACACACTTAGCTCACCTTCTGAAGCATCAAATGACTTTACCATCAACAAATAGGAAAATCAACAAATGAATGCATTTTTCTTCCTTCACAGAATAAGATTATACGCTAGTAAGGCTGAAGTGAGATATTCTACCAGTAGAGGGAGAGGAGTTTATAGTAACTGGCTTACACAACACTAACACCAGAGATTATGTTGAAAGCAGATACCCACCCACCCCCAGAAAAACTTAAACAGCAATTTTGAAATAAAAAGTTATGATGCTAGGGAGTTTTAGGAAAATACTTTAGAAATGACTGGTCTGAATTGGAGTGAGTGTAGGATAAAGAAAACGCAATCATCAATCCACAAACTCTTTAGACACAGGTTGGTTGTTATTGCTCCTAATGCATGATGGACACAACATGCAAAGAGAGCTGCAGCAAAGTCATTCCCTGACAAGAAGCCAGAGCCCTCAATATCTGGAATAAACTCCTCCTCTTGTCCCTTCTCCCTGGGGATTTCCTCTTTACTGAAGTAATTGTAATAGGTTACAAATTGTCCAATTGTGTGTGTGGGGGGGGGGGAATCACCCTCCAAGGCTCTGAAACAAATCCACTACAGTACTTCAATAGTTATCCACTTGAATGTGTTCCAGTTCCAGTCTTAAAAGTAATTTGCCTATACAGTGGTGCCTTGACTTACGAACTTAATTGGTTCAGGAAGATGGGCGTAAATCAAAATGGCCATAAGTCAAAGCACCATTTCCCACTGAAGTACATTGAAAAGCAATTAATCTGTTCCGGCTGGGGAAAAAATCACTGTCCAAAAAAATCACTGCAAGACTCATTGGAAATGCAATTAATCCTTTCCGGCTGAAGAGGGGAAGCAATCAAGCGTGCAAGACCCATTGGAAATGCACAGAAAACAAATGGACCAGGTCGGAAATGCACAGAGAACAAAGGGAGCAGTTCGGAAACACATAGAAAACAAAGGGACCAGGTCTGAAATACACAGAAAACAAAGGGACCAGGTCAGAAATGCACAGAGAACAAAGGAAAAAGCAAGGGAAGCATGGAAAACCCATCAGAAATGGGGGAAAACCCCCAAAAAGCAACCAAACCTCCCAAGACCCATCAGAAATGGAGGGGGGAACCAAAAACCAAAAACCCCAAGACCCATTGGAAATGGGAAAAACACTCCAAAAAGCAACCAAACGCCCCCATACCCATCGGAAATCTGGGGAAAACCAAAAAACAAACAACCCCCCAAGACTCATCGGAAATGGGGAAAAACATTCCAAAAAGCAACCAACCCCCCCAAGACCCATTGGAAGTGGATGGAAAAAAATAAAAAACCTACAAATAACCCCACCAAGACCCATCACAAACATAACCCGCCCCAGCCCAAAACCACGCTGCAAAAAACACCTGGGAGTTTTTAAAAGCAGAAAACAGCGCCTTACCTTACCAGGCAGTCTTCTCTGATCCCACACTCTCTAACTGCTGGGGCGAAAGAGCTAGAAAGAAGCAGCCTTGCCGCCGCCTACAGTTGAAAAAATTGAATTTCCCACCTTTTCCCCCTGCCTTTTTCTGTTCATAAGTGGAAGCTCCAGTCGCAAGTAGAAGCAAAATTTTGTGGCCACAGCTGGTCGTAACTCGAAATGGTCATAAGTAGGGACATTTGTAAGTCGAAGCACCACTGTATCTGTACACCCATAACAGCCACCCTGACTCTTGTAAACAATAAGGTAGAGGCTAAAGATGTACCTTTCCTTTTTCTTTCATTTTTGGACTCCAACTAACAGAATTCTTAAACAATTTTGGGCATTCAAGCCCACAGACCCAAACCTAAAGACACCACTTACCTGAAGCAAGGCCCACCTCGAAGGCTGAATGACTATCTCAGGCCTTGCCTCTAACACACAAAAAGAGAAACACTGCTGTGATTTTTCCTGAAGTTTGCAGTTCTTCAATAGGCATCCTCTATAGCAGTGTTTCTTAACCTTTTGAAAGAAACGCCCCCTTGAGCCATTGAGGAAGTTATCATCACCCCCCTCCCCGCGGCGATGATATCTATCTATCTATCTATCTATCTATCTATCTATCTATCTATCTATCTATCTATCTATCTATCTATCTATCTATCTATCTATCTATCTATCTATCTATCTATCTATCTATCTATCTATCTATCTATTTATGACACTTAAATCCAATGACCCCTGAAAACAAAATTCAATTCCAAGAAAATGCCCCAAAAAGTAACATTTAATGATTTAGTTGCAAGCGAATTTTAAGACGGAAAAAGAAATATTAAAAGGGCATAAAAACAAACCACAATGCAGGAACTAAAAATTTCAAGACAAAAACTCTGAAACTAAATTAAGATTGGAGAAAAATATATATTCATGCACACTGTAAAAAGGCTGCAGCCATCTTAACAGGTTTGGCTTGCTCCAGCGCCCCCCTACCGCCCCCCTTCTGCTCCAGCGCCCCCACACTGCCCCTTTTCATTCTACCGCCCCCCGGAAAAATGAAATCGCCCCCTGGGGGGCATTATCGCCCACGTTAAGAACCACTGCTCTATAGAACCTAAAGGGCAGTGAGTCTATAATTAATTCCCAGAAAGTACAGTGGCAATGTTTTGGGGTGTTTTTTTTTGTTTTGTTTTGTTTTTGTTTTTGGTACATTAACAACAGGATGAAAGACCTGAGACAGCCATCAAGGCTCCAAGGTAGGCTCTGCCACAGGGGAACAAAATGTAATGTCAATAGGTGTGGGTCTATGGGCTGGAACTCTTGGGAGAATTCTAGAAGCTGAAATAAAAAAATAAACAAAGATACCCAAATATCACATCCCTAATAATTAATACATTTTAATTTAAAAAACAACAACCTCAAGGCATAACAGGTTGAAACAAAGCATTTGCATGCGTATAAATGCTGCTCTAAAAGTATTAACTAATATTAAATAGTTAAACAACACATATTCCTCAATTCCAATCATATTTACCGAATTGTGTCTGACAGATTCATCAATATATCAAAGTTTTTCACCACTTATATACTTTAGATTACACAACAGAATAATTTGAGTGAGAAGTAATTAATAAATTGGGAGGCTGAACGATTCCCTCCTGTCTTAAGAAAGTTCCAACACCTTCATTGGCTTAGTAAACAAATTACAGTACTGGAACAAAGTTTGCCATAATAAGCAGTTGCTGATGCCTCTGATCAAGAACTGATTGGCATCTAGAGATAAGCACATTAAGCCCTCAGATGCAATGAGGTTTCACTGATGGAAATAATTATAGATTTTGACAATTCAATTTTGAAGTATTTATTGCAAGCAAATGGGATCCAATACTTTCTAGACTTGAATATCAGTAAGTCCATGTCCATTTAAATGAGAAATCCCTGTCAGTTTATATGTAGATGTTATATTCCCCCTTACCATCATGGGTATTTCACCCAATGAAGAAAGCATTAACAAACATCTCTCTGAGCTAAGTCACAATATACATAGTTACATTTAGAGAAAATAGTCTGAAGAATCTTAAGAATAAATTTACAAATACTGTAGCATGTTTAAATAACCTATTATTAACTATATTAATAAGACCAAGATGAAAAATAAGGAGCCACATTTTTATGGCTTTGGACTTCCAAATTCATTTTCTGAGTATCAAACTTGGTAAAAGTATATAATTATCTGTAACCACAGATAAAATATAAAATGAGACACATCTGAAACTCCTATGCATCCCTCAAATTTGTTTGAAAGTAAATACTCAGGACAAAATCTACACTTCAGAAAAGTACTAAGATTAATTTGAGTTTCCTTTTTGTAACTGGTCTACATCCTTTAAAACATCTTTTATACGTTTATGCTATAACCAAATGACCAGGTTTGAAGAACACCCTTGTGCCTTTTTATATGTATAGGGGGTGTGTGCAAGTAGAGCAACGGTCTCAAGCTCAATTTACCTGGGGGCCGCTCGAAGCAGAGTCTGTGTGAGGGTGGGCCACATCAGATTTTCTGCCAAGCAGAGCAAGAGCCCGAGGAAGCCACCCAGGAGTTTCCTTAGCCCGGCTGGGGCTCTGTGGAGGAGGAGGGGCGTGTGAGCCCTCATCGCAGGCCACGACCCCCTCCAGCTCCTTCTTCACTACCACTACTAGCAGCAGCAGGAGGATGAAGAAGCAGAGAAGGGAGGGAGCACCGGCGACTGCCTAGCAGGGGGAGGAGGGCACGACTTTTAAAAAAAAACCCTCACAATATTGCCTTGCCAAAGGAGAAAAGCCCCCATTGGTACTCACAAAATTAAACAGAATGGGGCGGGGGGCCCCACAAGTGCACGCACGCACGCATGCACACAAACACACACAGAGAGAGAAGTCCTGCAACCTTCCTCTGAAGGCCCCCCTCAAAAAAGGCACACTCAGCAGCAGCAGCTACCACCACCACGACAGAGGAGCAAACTTTGTGAGGCAAGTCCAGGCAGCCTCCAGAGCTGAGGCGGCTGAAGCAGGACAAGGAGGAGGAGGAGGAAGGACCGCTGGGCGCTGAGGCGGCCACTGGCTGGGCTGGTGCTGAGGGTGCAGAGAAAGAGAGCCAGACAGCTGCTTCCCTGGAAGAGGCGACGGTAGCTGTAGCTGCTGTTGGCAGCTTGAAGGCGATCTTCGAGGACAAGCCAGGAGCGAGCTATGCTCTAAGGCATTGTGCGGCGGCTGCTTGGGCGCTCGGGAAAAAGGGTCGGCAGTGCACCTCGCTCACTGGCTCTCCCCTAAGACGACAGCACTTGCACCCTCCATCCGGAACTGCAGGGAAGCGCCTGTCTGGCTCTCTTTCTCTGCACCCTCAGCACCAGCCCAGCCAGTGGCCGCCTCAGTGCCCGGCGGTCCTTCCTCCTCCTCCTCCTCCTTGTTGTCCTGCTTCAGCCGCCTCGGCTCTGGAGGCTGCCTGGACTCGCCTCACAAAGTTTGCTCCTCTGTCATGGCGGGGGTAGCTGCTGCTGCTGAGTGCGCCTTTTTTGAGGGGGGCCTTCAGAGGAAGGTTGCAGGACTTCCATGTGTGTGTGCTTGTGTGTGTTTGTGTGCATGCGTGCATGCACGCACTTGCGGGGGGCCCTGCCCCATTCTGTTTAATTTTGTGAGTACGAATGGGGGCTTTTCTCCTTTGGCAAGGCGATATTGTGAGGTTGTTTTTTTTAAATTTTAAGTTGTGCCCTCCTCCCCCCGCTAGGCAGTCGCCAGTGCTCCCTCCCTTCTCCGCTTCTTCATCTTCCTGCTGCTGCTAGTAGTGGTAGTGAAGGAGGAGCTGGAGGGGGTCGTGGCCGGCGACAAGGGCTCATGCGCCCCTCCTCCTTCTCCTCAGAGCCCCAGCCAGGCTAAGGAAACTCCTGGATGGCTTCCTCGGGGCTCTTGCTCTGCTTGGCAGAAAATCTGATGTGGCCCACCCTCACCCAGACTCTGCTTCGAGTGGCCCCCAGGTAAACTGAGTTTGAGACCCCTGGCCTAATATGATTAGAAACAAAGCACCCTCTGATATTTCCCAGTATCAGTCCAGTATGTTCCCAAGACACTCTATTCTTTGGCCTTCACCATCCGAACGGATTAGACAAGTGTGTAAGAGTAAGACCAGGGGGTCAACACAACATGACTCAATCCAGTCATTTTAATAATTCACCCCAAGAATCAAAACAAAATAGCATGAGATGGCCATATTCTTCATTCTGGTTCAGATCTACATGCTGTTTTCATTTCTATATGAGGCTACCTTAAAGCGTTGTAATGAAGCATCACCACCTTTCCTTTGAGCTGACTTCACTGAAGGCCTAGTGTCCCAGATATCAGGTTAACATTAATCCTGTTAGCCTACATTCCTGATTCTAGCCTAGGACCTCATCAGCCTGTTCTTTCTTGGGACCTGTGCCAAAGATTCCCTTTTCTCTGTATTACTTTATTTGTTGCAATGCTCTCCAACTTCATATATTGCCTCTCCTCTCTTCCCTTCCCTCCCCCTTTAATTTTGCTAACATGCTAGCAATTTGCATCACCCTAAATCTTTCCTTAGGAATACTTTTACCATGCTTTGGTGGCTCCCCCATCTAACACTCTTTGTGTAGAGGTATCTAGGTGTCTTTTTCTTTCTTTCTTTCTCTTCTCCTTTTTCAGGCAGCAGCTGAGTTGATACTTCCCCATAATATGTATAATACCTGAAGCAAACGGGGTGGTTTTTTGCCAGTTATAGGGCACTACTATATTTTTTCCTATTTCCAATACAATGATTATGTGACGCTTCCTCTGTGTTCTAGAAAATTCCCAGTTGCACAGTTCCATGTGAATGTGACATCCACAGCTAAATCTGTGTCAAGGCACACTACTGTCATGGCTCAAACATTTCTTACAGGTGTTCATATGTGTGCCCTGACAACATGCCAGGTAACAATGCCATCTCAATTATGTAGCCATTGAGGAAAAAAGACATTTTTGTGACAGAAAATTTGTGAGGACCTATAAGCTTCCACAAGCAGTACTGAGGAAAGAGAAGCACCTTTTTCTGTTTCTTGCTTTACTGTTCAACTACCTTATCTATGTCTCAGGTATGCATACATACATTCCATTGCAGTTAAACTTAATGAACACTCAATAAAACCATAATGATAATCTGATTTAGGGAACAAAATGATCCTTTTTAAAAATAAAACTCATCAGTATAATGGCATTGCTTTGCTTAGGCAAAAGAAAAAGAAGAGGCAAGATGTAATTCAGAACTAGCAGGAACAATTAAATAAATCTGGCATACAATCTTGCTGTTTTACATATGAAATGATTTCTGCCAAGTTAAAAAACTAGTCTTTAAAAAAAACTTGCAGAAAAATTTCTAACTCTTACTCACTGTAAAGCTTAAGCATATGGAAATTATTCAAAACAGAATTTTCATCAAAACAAGATAATATAAAAGCTCTGTGTTGGCTGCTCAAATAAGCTATTCCTTATTAAACTCCAAAGAGCAAAAACTACTTCTACCAAGAAAACATACAATAATTATTGTACTCAACAGGTAGCTTTCATAATCAGGCTTATAGCAACATAGTATTCATGTCATTCTTCAAAGATCAACATTTTCCCATGCTTCTGCACAACAAATGTGCAACAGATTAATTGAAAGTGTTCAGTCTGTTTTAGGGTCCACATTAATCCAAGTATTTCATATCCCCTTCATTTCATATGGAAATACCATTCAACAGCACCACTTTCATAGGGACAAAGTAAGGGTGATTTTTTTTATAAGAACTGGAATGTAAATCTCTTGAGAAAGAAATCAATTCAGTCCAAAGAACTCTCAAGTATTGATCTACATGTGTTATAATTTCACATGCTAAAAGAGGATCTGTAAACTAAAAGGGAAAATAATTATAGATAAAAACTAGTTTCTGTTTTCACAGTCTTTAACTGTTATACACAAAAATTACAAATAATCTATTTCTCTCAAACTGTATTACAGATAACTAAAATTAACACACAAGTATTTTGCCAATCATGATGAAGGTAAAATTCCCATATACAAAGCAGCATTACTATACAATTAGCTACTGCAGTTAAAACAGCCACAACTGAATATTTCCTCTTTTCTTGTAAGGATTTAAGGTATTTGAAGTAAATCAGGTTTAACATACTAAAACAAAAACAGTTGAGTAATTTCTGATTAAAAATTATGCCACCATTATTTTTAAGGTAGAGGCTAAAACCCTCTTGTCCAAAGTTAGACAAAACAGGGCCAATATATTATCAGTCATGGTAAATTTTTTTAGAAATAAAAAGTTTCTGATTTCCCCACCCCCACCCCTCAGAAGTCCCTAGGCCTCTGTGGGATCCCTTCTTTCATGGGGAAGCCAATGAGGGCCACAAAATAGAGGGAAGTCTTTTTAAGTGCTAGAATGATCTTACTCAGTGTGGTGATGTTCAGAAGTTTAAAAATTTTTACCACTCTGAGTATTCCCAACAGCTTCCCCACTATGAAAGGAAACCCACAAGAGACTCAGGACCTTGGAGAGAGAGACATTTCTTATTTTAGAAAAATCACAGCGGCTGACAATTTTATCAACCTTATCTGGTGTAAGTTTCAGGGCAGGATTTCAGACATAGCCTCCTGTCTTTTAGGACTGGGATGTCGGAGGCGGGGCTTTGTTGTGGTGCTGCCAGCAACTCCAGAGAAGAGCTCTCTGGAAAAACTGGAACCCTCCGGTCCGGGATCCCCCTTTTGAAATGGGGATCGAAGTAGAGTCTAGAAGAAGTCTCTCTGAAGCAGATGGTGAACGGCAGAAGGAGAAGAATGGGAGGCAGACCTGGACTTTTTCCCTCTGAAGAAATCACTGTGCACGGACCGGAGCGGGCACCATCTTTGGCACTGAGCCGCGAGGAACCCTTTACCGGGGGAGAGGAGAGCAATCAATATAAACTAATAATATATAACAAGTAAGTAAGACGAAGCCTCTGATTTATGAAATAGCCTCATTAAGCTGAAAATAAGAATGAAGATATTTGGCTGAAAGAAGAAAAGCGGCGGCGGGTTTATCTTATCAGTCTGACTCAAAAGCGAAACCAAAGCTTCTCCAAGTGAACTCTTAAAACACCAGGCTGATTCTAAAGCCAAGAGAGTGAGACGGAAAAATAAATCTTATGTTTCTGGAAAAGAATCCCAGATAGTAACACCAGCTGACTGGATTTAAGAGACTTGAGTGTGGTGAATGTAGTTTGGCTGGGACACATTTCTCTTCGCCTTCCCTGGATTTTGTGAACTGTAAATAATAGAATTTCGGGAGAAGGGAGCTGATGACTAAGGAATATCGAGGGGTTAATGAAGATCGAATGACGGGCTTCAAAGACAACTACTGGACAGTTTGAGACTTGGTGATTGTTGTTTTGTCTGTCGGATTGCGGACTGCATGCGAGTCTGATAATAGAGCTTGCTGAACTCAGGAGAAGAAGAAGAAAAATTGTCCCACGGTTCTATTTGACTCTGTATTTGCTGGGTTAAAAGTTAATCTTACATTATAATATTTGGATAAAGATTGGAGGGAGATCTAAGGGGAGGTTTATGATGAGGGGTTTGGATTGCTGATAAAATTGTGGAAATGGTGGAAGGATATTTAAGGGGTGATTATTGCAGTTAAGGGTATAGTACTGTCTATACAAACCCCAAAGCCTGAGATGGACTCCAGAAATTCAAGAGAACAAATGGAGACTGGCTCTGTTCAACCCCAAAGTTTTGGAACAGTGGTACAAGAAACAGAAAAGGAATGGCAGATTAATATGCGTAGGATAATAATAATAATAATAGGGTTTCAGCAACTGAATGAAAATCTTAGCAAAATAGAAGATTTGATGAAAGGGATGAAAGAGGGGACAGTAGATGCCAAACAAAAATTAAATGAAGCTGTACAAACTTTGGAACCATATGTATTAGGCATGACTCCAGGTAACATAAATGGGATAGCGAGTTACCCAGTGACCTATGCAGCTTCCAAAATTAAAAAGCATTATGTCAAAAATCTTAAGGAAGCAGAGATACTGAAACCAGAGAATCTTATGGTGAAAATATGAGAAGTGGAAAAAATGGATATTCTGTCAGATGGGCTGAAAGACTGTTTAATTCAAAAGGAAACTGAACGATGGGATATATGGTATAAATGGCAGCAGTTACCAGACAGTGTTGGAGTAACATAGAATAAAACTAAAATTAAATGATAAGATAAAAGAAGTAGGGTAATCAAACGGTGAAAAAGGAAAAAGTTGATTTGTATTTGTAATATGAATTAATCGGATGATGGTATATTTTATGTTCTCCTATCCCCCAAACCCTTTTCCCCTTTTCCCTATTCCCCCCTTATTTTCTGTATTCTCCATCCCTGTTCTTAAATAAATACTTAAAAATGAAAAAAAAAATACTGGAATGTCCATCACATACCTAGTTTTGATACATTAAAGTGTGAGAATACTGGTTTGAGATACAGGCATCCAGGGTGGATTTGATTTCAATCAAATTGATTTAAATCACAATTTAAATTAAAAAATTAGATTTCTTACAACTTAAATTTTTTTAAAAAATGATTTTAATCAATTTTATTTTTTAAAAATCACTGATTTTTATCCACCCCAAAGGCATCTGAATATAAGTAGTATTCACAGGTAATGTGTGGAATGAAAATATTTTTAAAAGGCATTATGTTCACTACGTAGTGTGAAGCAGCTGCTGCCAGTTTTTGTTTGTTTGTTTCTTAACAATAATTGCATGCAGTGAAGTTGATTCCAGCTTCTGGTGACTTTATACAGGGTATTATAGGTAGAGGACTCAGAAGTGGTTCACCATTCCCTTCCTCTGGGAGCACCCTGAGACTGTGCAGCTTGTCAAAGGCTACAAAGGATGGAAGCCAGATATTAGTTATTGATTTATCTGGGAATGTCATCTGTGGTTTCTCAGGCAAATCTGAGAATCACAGTTTGCGTAACAGAATAATTAAGCCACTGAACAAAGTACTATCAAAAAAATTATCAACAGACATGCAATAGGACTTTGCTTGTTCCTATGTTTACTTTCTTGGGCTCCACGATCACTGCAGATGGTTACAGCAGCCACAAAATTAAAAGATGCCTGCTGATTGGGAAGAAAGCGATGACAAACCTTGACAGCATCTTAAAAAGCAGAGACGTCACCTTACCAACAAAAGTCCGCATAGTCAAAGCTATGGTTTTTCCTGTAGTGATGTATGGAAATGACAGCTGGACCATAAAGAAAGCTGACTGCCGAAGAATTGATACTTTTGAGTTGTGGTGCTGGAGGAGACTCTTGAGAGTCCCCTGGACTGCAAGGAGAACAAACCTATCCATTTTGAAGGAAATCAACTCTGAGTGCTCAATGGAAGGACAGGTCCTGAAGCTGAGGCTCCAATACTTTGGCCATCTCATGAGAAGAGAAGAGTCCCTGGAAAAGACCCTGATGTTAGGAAAGTGTGAAGGCAAGATGAGAAGAGGACGACGGAGGATGAGATGGTTGAATAGTGTCATCAAAGCTACCAACATGAATTTGACACAACACCGGGAGGCAGTGGAAGACAGGAGGGCCTGGCGTGCTATGGTCTATGGGGTCATGAAGAGTCGGACACGACTAAACAACAACTTTTCCCTGGCTCATGACTTTGCGCAAACCACGGAAATTTAAAAACAAACAAAACAGAAAATTCCATGGGACAAATTAGTTTTGGTAGTATTTTTCATAGAAGCAAAAAAAAAACAGTTATGAATATGAAATTATGTCCTTCTCTTTCAAGACTTACAGACAGAAGATAATCTAAATAGTGCTACAAGATTTTGGTGAAATCCATTGGATTTGCTCTAAATAAAACAGATGTTTTTCTTTTATGAGCTATGATTAATACCTTTTTTCTTACGTTTTGGTAATGACCAGAAAAGCACAGACTGCATACTTTGCATAAATAAAAAATTCTGTCTGTTTATCTGTCTACTGGTTAAAATTGCTAGATGATTTATACCAAATTTGGAGGATAAGTTTGGGATGATTTGACCTTTTAATAATAATTCTATTCTTTAAAAAAACAACCCTCAAGTTTATGAATGTGGAATATTGTACTTTTGTACCAACAATTCAAAAAGCCAGGAAATGGCCTGATACTGCTGTATAATATTGTGCCCACATTGCCAAGAGGAAAAACGATGGGAAACTTTACATAGCAAGGGGCAACTTGAGCATAGACAGCACCAATGACAGCAGGCAAGATGGTCTACAGCAGTGTTTCTCAACATTTTGTTATAATAGCCCTTGTTATAATAGCCAAGTAACCTGCAACCCCCACTACATTTGTATAAAAAGCCATTTTAATAAGGTAAAGAAAACCTGTCCCAATATATTATTAAAAGAGAATAGAATAAATCTTGAAAACCATTTGCCAAAATACCACCAAATTTGTCACAGAGTAAGAGAAAACTAAGGGATGACGTGGCGCTGCGGGTTAAACTGCAGAAGCCTCTATGCTGCAAGATCAGAAGACCAGCAGTCATAAGAGTGAATCCACGCAACAGAGTGAGCCCGTTGCTTGTCCCAGCTCCTGCCAACCTAGCAGTTCGAAAGCATGCAAATGTAAGTAGATAAATAGGTACCACCTCGGTGGGAAGGTAACAGCATTCTGTGTGTAGTCGCGCTGGCCATGTGACCACGGAAACTGACTTCGGACAAAACGCTGGCTCTATGACTTGGAAATGGAGATGAGCACCGTGCCCTAGAGTCGGATACGATTGGACTAAATGTCAAGGGGAACCTTTACCTTTACCTAAGAGGAAACTGTGTGCTACAACTGCGTACAATTTGGTGTTGATCCAATGTTTCATCAGTTTCAAGGTTATAATTTTTTGTTTGGGGCACTGCCATTGTGTGAGCTGCCTTACAGAATGCTGATTTGCTCTGATGCACAATATATACAGCTGTATTCACATGCAGCAATAATAATAATAATTGTAGAACTGCTGAACTGGAAGGACCCCTATGGGCCATAGAGTCCGGCCTTTGTCAAGCAAGGAATCAAACTCCCAATCATTGGCTCTGCGGCCAGAGATACCTAAACCACAGAGTTATCCAATACTTCTCAAAATTTACTACATGACATACATATGGGGGCATCCTAATTAGTTTCCCATAAATTGTTGGATAATTTTTCAACTAACTTGGTAATTAGGTTTGGGATAATCTGACTTGAAATGGTGTCTTATGGGCCACGTTTGAAAATCATTTGGGGGGTTCAAGGCATCCAAGTGATTTTTTATCTTAAATGGCTGGATGGATTTTCATCAAATTTGGAGAGTATCTTTTGGGTGGGGTGATTTGAAAGATGGCTACATGGTTATTTTGTAGCCAACAGTCATGTAACACATCATTTTAAAGATTTTCTTGAGTTGAGTTCAGAAATTTTTATGCTTATGGCTTTAGGAGACATCAAATAATGTTCATTAGCTGGGAGACATATTGGCTGGGAGATTCTGGAAGTTGTATTTTTTGGAGAAGCTAATTGGGTAGCAAGATGAAGAGAAATGGTTGGAGATGGAGACCATGGGAAAGAAAAGGGCACAGAAAAGAGAAAGTGCACTATGGTGAGGGTGAAATTCATGGGATATTAATGATGGACCCACTGGCAACTAAAATAGATAAATTAGCATCAAACTAGAAAAGTACAGAATTCAAATTCTGTTCTCCTATTTGGGAAAAGCCTAACATGCAAGCACTGAAAACAGGACATAAAAGTCAGCTGTGTTATAATCTTCAAAGTTGGCTTCAATGCAGTCTATACTCCAGAATGTACAGCTGCTGCACATGTACATAATTCTGTCCTACATCAATTACAATGCTTGAAGTTGGTTCACAACTATAACACCAATCTTCAGCCATTCCCAGCAGTATGTAAATGAACAGAGACCAGTTACAAGAAGAGATGGGTGAGGAGAGAGAATGATATAGCAAGGGCAACTTGCCAGAAAGAGCTGAAAGAAGCACACTGATACAGAACTATGCCCAAATCAACAAAGTGCCTTATTACTTGAAATAATACTTTAAATGCAAAAAAATTAAAAACAAAAAAACAGAACAAGCAAAATAAAACACAATCTAATATCACCAGAATTCTATGTCACAGATATCAGTTTCAGTACTAGATGAATAAGTCTTAAGCACTCTACTAACTACTGAAGGTTTTAATAAAAGCTTTTAATAAAAGCTTAAAATAGGAATGCACTTGACAACTCAAGACTAATTTACTCAACAAACTCTACTAAAGTCAAGCACAAGAGTTCAACACAAGAGGTTTATAAATGATAGCAGAGTACCAGGAGATAATTCTAACTTCTATTCACTCTAGAGTCATCAGTTACATGTACTTTTTAACCTTTAAAGCTGAAATGTTAACTTATCATCAGTTAATGAATTTATGTTTCCCTTTCACCAGCATCAATCAACTCAAGATATTTCCCACTGTTAGTGAATTAGTGTTAAGGCTCTTGGGAACATCAGTGAAAGGGTACTGCCATCTCTCTTTCCAGGTCATAAAAAATAAGCCAGGAATGAGGCCTGCAAATGGGATTTCTACCCATTCTAATCTCTAAAATAATGAAAATTGTGGTGCTAAAAAAAGAGGTTACTTACCTGTAACCATAGTTCTTTGAGTGGTCCTCTGTGAATTCACACATATGGGTATTGTCTGCGCCTGCGCTGACTCTCTCAGAAGATTCTAGAGCAGGCTTGTCCAACCCGCGGCCCGAGGGCCGCATGCAGCCCAGGTCAGCTCGTAATGCGGCCCAGTGCAATTTTGTATTTTTAAAGAAATTCCAAAGTTTCAAGTTACACTGCCCATGCTTGCAGTCGGAATGTGGCTGGGGCATGTCACAACAGTAGAGGGGGGGAGGGGGAAGGAGTGGGAGGGGAGGGGACGGGGGGGCTGTGTGACTGCATTGCGCCGTCCCCGTCAATAGATGGACCCCCTCCCGGCCCCATAAAGCCACCGAAGTTGAAGCTGGCAGCCTCTGCTGTCTTGAGATCGCAGCTGTTGGTAAGCGCGCTTGGAGCGGGGCTGCAGAGGACAGCTAGGGCTGCCCCCCCATGCGGCCCAAACCAAATGTATGTGTGGCCCAAACCAAATTTTCATCTTCTAATGTGGCCCAGGGAAGGTGAAAGGTTGGACACCCCTGTTCTAGAGCTAAAAGTAACAATTTTATGGTGTGATCCTCCACGAGGTATATGCTCCTCCCACCCACCATCTTCCCCAGTTCCTGAATTTTATCCACCGGGTATGAATGAAAGAATTAATTAATTATATAATCAACCCGTGACGGATAGAGGGGTAGGATGGGCAGGTTGTGTGAATTCACAGAGGACCACTCAAAGAACTATGGTTACAGGTAAGTAACCTCTTTTTCTTTTTCATGGCCTCTGTGAATGCACACATATGGGTGACTAGCAAGCTGCACTTACCGGTTGGTGGGTTGTCACGGTAAGAAGGATGACAGGACAGCTCTGCCAAATGCAGCATCTTGGCATGCTCTGATGTCCGGGCGGTAGTGCCTGACAAGCATGGACGGTGTGGACCACGTAGCGGCACGACAGATGTCAGGAACCTCGGTGCCACGTTGAAAGGCAGTAGAGGTGGACAGCGCCCTGCTAGAATGAGCTGTCAAATGTTCTGGAGGGGATTTCCCCAACAGGCTGTAAGCAAGGGAAATAGTCTGTACAATCCAACGTGCTATGGATTGAGAGGAGGCTGGGGCTCCTTTGTGTGGGCCGTGAAAGCAAAGAAAAAGTTTATTGGACTTTCTAAAGGCTTTTGTCCTTTCCACGTAGAAAGCCAGGGCACGTCTGACATCGCGATTATGGAGCATATGTTCTAGGGGCGATGAAGGAGACTTGAAGAAGCAATGTAATATGATAGGTTGGTTGTGGTGGAAGTCAGAGACCACCTTCGGGGAAAAAGAAACGTCAAAATAAAGAGTCACTTTATCGGGGTGAAACTGGATAAAGGGAGGATCGGCTCGAAGAGTGGCGAGCTCACTAGCCTGTTTGGCTGATGTGATTGCAACAAGGAAGGCCGATTTAAGGGTCAGGAATTTGAGGTCGATGGATGCCATGAGCTCAAACGGAGGCCGCATCAAGGCATTGAGAACCAGCTGCAGTGACCACTGGGGGGTGATACGTTGTTGAGGAGGGCAAATGTTGTTGAGCCCTTTGAGGAACTTCTTGACAGTTGGGTGAGAAAATAACTTGGAGGAGGGAGAATCATCCGGCTGGTGGGCCATAATGGCTGAAAGATAAACCTTTAATGTGGACTGGGAAAGGCCGAAACTGAAGAGATGCAGCAGGTAATCGAGCAGAGTCTTCAAAGAGACAGGTATGGCAGGTAAGTTATTGTCATGAGTATATTTTAGAAAAGACTTCCATTTATTTTCATATAGGAGGGTAGTGGAAGGTTTTCGGGCTCGAAGAAGAACCTGCATCATGTTGGGAGTATCCTCCAATCCGCAAGACTGAGAGAGGCAATGTCTGGGTAAAGAACGAGGCCGTGGTCGAGCGAGAGGAGATCTGGGCAGAGAGGAAGGCGGAGCATGTCTGATGACATCAAGACCAGGTGAGTGAACCATGGCTGGCGGGGCCAGTACGGGGCTATCAGGATCGCGTTGGCTCCGTCGTGTCGGAGACGGACGATTACTCTCTGGATTAGAGGCAGAGGGGGAAATACATAAAGGAGATCTCGAGACCAGTCCATCAGGAATGCATTTCCCAGAGAGTTGGTGTCCCGTCCTGCTCTGGAGCAGAATCGGGGACATTTCTTGTTGGCATCGGGTGCAAAGAGGTCTAGTGAGGGAGTGCCCCATCATCGGCACAGGTGCTGAAAGATGACATCATTCAGAGTCCATTCGTGCATTCTCGTAGGTAGCCAACTGAGCCGGTCTGCCAAGGTGTTGTCGTCGGTGGAGATATGGACGACAATAGGGAAAACATGGTGGGAATAGCACTACTCCCAGAAGTCGGCAGCTAGGTAGAGCAGAGAAGGGGAGTGGGTACCTCCTTGCTTGTTGACATAAAAGAGAGCAGTGGTGTTGTCTGTTGCTAACTGCACTACCTGACCTCGGATGAGGGGAAGAAAAGCATGGAACGCTTTGATGATTGCCAACAGTTCCAGGTGGTTTATGTGAAGTGGCAGTTCTTGATTTGACCAGAGTCCATGGAATGTGTGTTGAAGGCAGTGCGCGCCCCACCCCGTGGGGCTGGAGTCGGTCGTGACCTGTATGGAAGGTCTGAGAGGTGAGAAAAGCCTGCCGATGAGAAGGTTGTCAGGGTGAGTCCACCAGTCGAGCTGGGAGGCTAGTTCTGGTGTCACCTGTAGTAGGGTAGAAGGGAGATCTGTTTCGGGATTGAACAGGGAAAGGAACCATGCCTGCAGGGATCTCATTTTGAGCCTGGCATATTGGACGACGGTCGTCGTTGATGCCATGAGCCCGAGGATGTGTTGGGCGTGATGCGCCGAAACGGAGTGATGTGCTTGGAAAAGGCGGACAGCCTTTTGGATTTTCCTGATCCTGTCTGGAGGCAGGAAGGCTCTTGCACGGAGGGAGTCTATTTCCATGCCTATGAACTTGGCCGTCTGCTTTGGGATCAAGTGCGACTTCTCGAGGTTGATCTTGAGGCCAAGATTGTGAAGCGTATGGAGCGTTGTGTCTCGTGCTTTTATGGCATCGTGGTACGATGTCGCCACTATCAACCTGTCGTCAATGTAGGGATAAATGTTTGCTCCCTGTAGCCGGAGGAAGGCAGCCATCGGTGCCATGCACTTGGTGAAAGTCCGGGGAGAGGTGGAGAGCCCAAACGGGAGGGCACAGAATTGGAAAGCAGTGCCATTGAAATGAAACCGGAGGAATTTCTGATGATCCGGATGAATGGAGATGTGGAAATAGGCATCCTGCAGGTCGATAATTATGAACCAGTCTCCCTGCGAAAGCAAAGGGATAATAGAGTCCAGTGTAAGCATGCAGAATTTGGGGGGGGGGGATATGAAACGGTTGAGGTGAGTGAGATCAAGGTTGGGGCGGAGGCCTCTATCTTTTTTAGGAACAATAAAGTATTCTGAGTAGAAACCGTTGAGGGAGTCCGAAGCAGGGATTGGAAAAATGGCATGTTTCTGGAGAAGCTTGGAAACCTTGTCCTGCAGAGCAAAGGAGTAGGGGGTGTATCGAATAAACCCCAGCGGGGGTAATTCGGAGAATTCTGTGAGGTAGCCAGATGCTATGATGGATAGAACCCATTTGTCTGAGGTGATGGATTGCCAACGATGGAAAAATAAGGCCAGTCTGGTACAGTTCAGTGGGTAAAGAGGAATGTCAGAAAAGGCAGGCATAGGTAGTTGTCAATATTGCTTACCCTTTCGTTGTCCTTTACGAAAGGATTGACGCTGCCGAGGTAGGTTTTGAGGCCGGTATGATGCCATCAGAGGTTGAGGGGCAGGGAAGGACATGTCGGTTTGATGGGGACGATACTGTCTATAAGTCTGGAACCATTGACTGTGGTACTGTTTGGGATCAAACCGGCCCGAACGGTAGAAGGGCCGTTGGTAAGAGGTAAATGGCTGAGCCGAATAGGAGCGCACAGTTTTGCGCTTCTTATGAAAGTCCTCCATGGTATAATCGGTTGTGGAATTGAACAGGCCAGTACCATCAAAGGGTAAGTCCTCGATTCTGGACTTGGTGTCATCAGAGATCGTGGAGGATTTGAGCCAGGCATGGCGTCGAATAGAGATGGAGGTAACCAAAGTTTTAGAAGCGGCCTCAGCGGAGTGTCGCGCCGCAATCCTCTGATACTTGGCAAGAGAAATGGCTTGCGAATGGATGTTGATGAGCTCAGATCTCATGGGTTCAGGACATGAGTCAATAAGAGGAAGGACCTGATTCCAAAGATGACGTTGAAAGGCGCACATAGTTGCCTGGTAACTGATACTCCTGAGCAAAAAGGCTTGCAGAGAGTAAATTCGTTTTGCGATTGTGTCAACTTTTCTGCCGTCTTTGTTGGCAAGGGTAGGCTTGGACCTAGCCTGGGTTCAGGCCTGACTGGATTCGACGATAACAGAGTTAGGCACTGGATGTTTACTGAGGAATTCGGCATTGACACCGTAGGTCCTATAGAGGCCATTGGTGCGGTGAGAAATCTGCATAGTAGAAGGAGGTTTTCCCCAAATCTTTAATAAGTTGAAGGATGGACTTGTTAAAGAGGAGACTCAAAGGAACGGGACGCTCCTGGTTGATGTCATCGAACACCGGGTCGGCATCCGCGGACGAGGGCTGTTCGGTGTCGAGATTCAGGGCTTGTGCCATTCGGAAAATAAGCGTAGAATAGGAGGAGAAATCATCCGAGGTGGACGAAGCATGGCTCCCCTCATATCTGGGATTGGAGGGGGAAGCTCAGGCTCATGGGAGGACTCAGAGTGTTGTGCCTCCAAAGATGCAGGGGAGTCTGGGGATGAAGGGTAGTCTGATGGACCAAAGCCCAGGGGAGCTTGGTGCCGTTGGATAGGCATGCCTTCAAAGAGGCCTTGAGATGGCATTGGGTCTGGCATCGATGGTGCAGGACGTAGGGGTACAGCTTCATGATCTCTGTCTCACATTCAAGTTAGAGGCATTGGCTTAGATGGGGCAGGAGGGCATACAGGCAGAGCTGAGGCTGTGGGGGCCAAAGTGGGTACGCGGAGGCGATTCGAGTCCACGAAAGGAGCGGCATAGGGAAGTTCCAGCATCATTCGGGGCCGTTTAACCTGTTCAGGCTGGTACCTGTCTGACGCCAGATGAAGGGGTCAAAATGGTATGGTACCATTGGAAAAGGGCAAAAATCGCCTTGCGATGACACGGACCTCCGCGGGGAGAGGTGCTTTCGTTTCTCCTTTCTCTTCCGTGGAGGTGAAGGGGGAACCTCCAGATCGGATGCCGAGTTTTCAGCTGCCTGCCCTGAGTCAGGGTTGGAATGGCCTGAGGCCAGGCTGGACTGTGGTGCAGCCGCGTTGAGGCCAATGCTCGGGGTTTGGAGTGGCATCGTGGGGGGGGGGGCGCGACATCATGGGCTTCATCTCCATCCGAGGCCAAGTCAGGGGCTTCTCTGGATGATTCCTCGAGGATAGAGGAAGGCAGAGAAGGCTGAGGGGGTTCCACTTGGGGAACTTTGTCCTTTATAGGCCTCTTAGGGGCAGGTTTGGGCTTTTTCTTCGAGCTTGCATCATGTGCTCGAGACTTCTGAGGGCAACTTGTGCTTACCAGATGATTTTGCTTTCTCAACAGTGTCCTTAGCTGACAGCACAGAGGTAGAATCAGAAGTAGACTGGCCCGCTGGAAATCTATTGGCTGAAAGGGCAGGAGATCTAGCCACTTCCGAAGACGAAGTAGGAGGATTCATGGCTGTTTGCCAAACGTAAGACCAGAGTCTTTGGAGCCTCTGTTTAAGTGCCGGCTTGGTTAAATTTTTACAAGCAGGACACGAATGGGTAGTATGTTCCTCACCCAAATAAAAAAGGCACTGGCTAAGACCGTCCGAAAGTGCGATTTTATTCGCACAGGTCGTGCACCTTTTAAAAGGAGATGGTGAGGCCATAAGCAAAGAACTGGGGGGGAGGGGGAAAAGAAGGGAATAAAAAGACCGCGGGAAGCCGATTAGACAAACAAAAGATGCAGAGGATCACTAAGTAGGTAATTGAAAGTAAAGATAAACAAACAAAAGCTCAAAGGAGCCTAGAAAAATAGCCAAAAGGCAAATAGCGAAGCGCTCAATCTTTCCTGAGAACTGTTCAGCTCGGCGGAAAAAAGGAACTGGGGAAGATGGTGGGTGGGAGGAGTATATACCTCGTGGAGGATCACACCATAGAATTGTTACTTTTAGCTCTAGAATCTTCCGAGAGAGTCAGCGCAGGCGCAGACAATACCCATATGTGTGCATTCACAGAGGCCACGAAAAAGAACAAGCTAAAGCAAGGGAACCTTTTGGTTCAATGTTTTAAGAGGATGAGCTGGAGCTGGCTACCAAGAATAAAGCAGGCAGATAAAAGTTACTTCGGCCGAACAAACAATCAGTATTAAAACCTTTTCTTTGTCAAACTGCAAACAGCAGAAAACATGAAGCTTGATTTTTTCCCCCTTAGTTATAGCCTGACCACAGAGGATTGTCTGCAGACAAACGCTAGCTCTGTGGGTTGGAAATGGAGATAAGCACCGCTGCCTAGAGTCAGAGCCTAGAGCCTAGAGTCAGACACGACTGGACTAAATGTCAAGGGCAACCTTTACCTTTATATCCTGAAAGGCCATACATGTTTAAAATGAAGTATTTTACTAAATATCAATATGTAACTTTTCTTTCTTTCTTTATGTTTTCATACACAAAACAGGAAAGTATCAGGAAAAATCAGGAAAAGGCTGCACGGTCACAGAACGATACAAATACAAGACCAGGTGATACATTTAATCGACCATTAAGAATATCAAACAAAAGACAAACAGCGAGCTTTTGATAACTTCTATAACAAGTTGAAATCTTGGCGGGGCGGGGGGAGATTGCTGACTGTCCTCTGTTCATCAAGGAACCATTATTAGCTCAGGTGCCCCAATATGTCATGCACAGAGAGTGTTAGTTAGAATGTTAGTGGGGAAAAGAAATAAAATGCCAGAGAGAGAAGAGGAGGGAGAATGAGTGTGGTCCATTTTAAGAAAAGACTGCAAATCAAAGTGTGGTCTTATTGGTATTTATATTACAACAAGTATATGTGCATATATAAGGGAAAAATTAATCATAAGTAAAGTTTCATGGTAACATGCTAAGGAATTTGAAATACTGTTCTCATACTCTATTTTTACTTTTTCACTCAGATTTTTTTATTCCTTTGTGTTTTTCTTAATAAAACTCTCATCTGCTTGTTATTTTATAGAGAGCAGTCATAAGATAATATGTCCACATATCGACATGGAACTGAGTAGAATGTAGATGGACATTGTTGCCCTGCAAGAGACGAGATTGCCAGTCTCGGGATCTGTCAAAGAAAAAAACTTCTCATTCTTCTGGCAGGGAAAACCATTGAATAAGATCAGGGAATATGGTGTTGGCTATGCAGTCAGAAATACTCTTCTGAGATCCATTTGGCATTGGAAAGATGAACGAAAAGGGCCAACACTTGCTAGAGTTTTGCTGTTACTATGGTGTCAGCAACACATTCTTCAGCACGAAGCTTCAACACAGAGTTTCTTGGAGACATCCGATCCAAGCATTGGCATCAGCTTGATTTGACCCTCACTAGACGTTCTAGCCTTCCTAGTATTACAAACTGTGAAAAAAGAGATTGCATCACACAAAAAGGGAAGGAAGACCATGTATTGACATCAGCAAGACTCGCGATCAAAGAAAAGTGGGGGAATTTGCCCAAGCGCTTGAGGACCCCCCCCAGGTCCAGCTGATGCAAATGCACCTGAACGATGGGAACATTTCAAGAACGCTGTTTATAACACTGCCTTGTCCACATTTGGCAAGAAGACAAAAAAGACGGCCTACTGATTCAAAGCCCATTCGGAGGAGTTGATTCCAGCCATCAAGGAGGAGAGCTCTGGCAGCAAACAAAGCCTGTCCTGGTGTGTCCAACTTGCAAGTTCTTCGAGCTGCTCGTAGCAAAGTCCAACAGGCTGCCAGGAGATGTTCTAATGATTAATGGCTTCAGCTCTGCTCTCAGATACAGATAGCAACAGACATAGGCAACATCAAGGGAATATATGACAGTATCAAGTAGGCTTTAGGTCCAATACAGAAGAAATCTGCTTCATTGAAGTCTGCTAGAGGCGTGATCATCCAGGACCAAGCACAGCAGATGGAACGCTGGGTGCAGCTCTACTCAGCTATATTCCAGTAGTAGCCGAAGAAGCATTAAATAACATTGAGTGCCTGCCTGTCTTGGAAGAGTTGGACAGTGAACCAACCTTAGCAGAAATAAAAGCGGCCTTAGATTCCCTCGCCTCCAGCAAGGCACCTGGGAAGGATAACATCCCTGTTGAAGTGCTGAAGTGCTGTAAAGAGATCATCACCACCAAACTATATGAAGTCTTTAGTCTTTGCTGGAGGGAAGGTGGAGTACCACAGGACATGAAGAATGCAAATATTGTCACATTGTACAAGACCAAGGGAGACAGGATGACTGTAATAACTACCGTGGCATCTCTCTTCTCAGTGTTGTAGGGAAGCTGCTTGCCAGGTGTTGTACTGAAGAGACTCCAGGTGCTTGCAAGACAGAGTCTATCGTGAATCATAGTGTGGATTTCAAGCTAATAGATCCACCACTGACATGGCATTCTTCCTCAGACAGTTGCAGGAGAAATGCAGGAAACAACAACAGCCGCTCAGAGTGGTACCGACTTACCAGATGGGCGGGATACAAATCAAATAAATAAATAAATAAAATAAAATAAACAGCCACTCTTAGTGGCCTTCATATACCTTACAAAAGCATTTGATCTTGTTAGGAGGGATGGCCTTTTTAAAATACTTCCCAAGATTGCACGTCCACCTCGACTCCTTAACATCATCAGGACCTTTCATGAGGGAATGAAAGGCACTGTAGTTTTTTGATGGCTCAACATCAGATCCCTTTGACATCCGAAGCAGAGTGGAACAGGGCTGTGTTCTCGCACCAACTCTTTTTGGGATCTTTTTTGCTGTCATGCTGAAGCATGCCTTTGGAACTGCAACAGAAGGTGCCTATCTCTGGACTAGATCAGATGGAAAGCTCTTTAATGTCTCTAGATTGAGAGTGAGGACCAAAGTCTAACTGAAATGCATGCGGGACTTCCTCTTCGCCGATGATGCAGCCATTGTTGCCCACTCTGCTGAAGACCTCCAACAACTCATGAATCGTTTTAGCAAGGCCTGCCAAGACTTTGGACTAACAATCAGCCTGAAGAAAACACAAGTCATGGGCCAGGATGTGGACTCACCTCCCTCTGTTACCATCTCCACACAAGAATTGGAGGTTGTTCATGACTTTGTGTACCTTGGCTCAACGATCTCTGACACTCTCTCCCTAGATGTTGAGCTGGATAAACGCATTGGCAAAGCAGCTACCATGTTCTTTAGACTCGCAAAGAGAGTATGGCTCAATAAGAAGCTGATGACATATACCAAGATCCAGGTCTATACAGCCTGTGTCCTGAGCACACTCTTGTACTGCAGTGAGTCCTGGACCCTTTGTGCACGGGAGGAGAGGAAGCTGAACATCTTCCATATGCGTTGCCTCCAACGGATTTTTGGTATCACCTGGCAGGACAAAGTTCCAAACAGAGCAGTCCCAGAATGAGCTGGAATTTTTAGCATGTATACATTACTGAAACAGTGACGTCTACGCTGGCTTGGCATGTCGTGAGATTGGCTGATGTTCGGTTTCTGAAAGATCTCCTGTATGGAGAATTAGTGCATGGACGCAGGCGTTGCATCACAGCCTCTCCCAATTTGAAGAGACCCTTGTCCAGCAGGCCAACACAAAGAGGCAGTCATGAAAACAACAAAATCAGGGAGCTGGACAGGGGACAGATTGGATTTGTCTTCAATGTGGGATTGTCACTCTCGAATTGGCCTTCTCCACCACACTACATGCTGTTCCAAGTCCTTAATACAAAGCATTTTACCATAGTCTTTCGAGACTGAATGATGCCTAACTGATTACTGCAGATTACCCTCACCTGCCATGGAATATTACTATTGGTTCTGATGAGGTTGCTGAGGCTGATCCAGAACTAACCAATCCAAACAACCACAAATCACTTTCCAGAAAAGTTTATTCAGGAAAAATGGAAGAGTAAGCTTTTCCAAAGAAAGGGAGGAGAAATTATCTCAGAAGGAGCACAAATGATTTTAGGAGGAGCACACAACACACCCAGGTATCTCATAAAGTATACTATGTCCTGCTTTCTGCACAAAGTTAACTCAGAGGAAAAGGAGGGAAAGGCTTTGTGATTGCACACACTTAGGTGCACTGTCTTGCAGCCCAAATTCTGCCTCTCAGCATCTGTCATGAGTCTCAGTTCTTCTTTCTCTCTGAAGTAACTACAGAAAGGTTAGGAGGAATGGACTGCAGAGAGTGCTAATTTCTTGGCACACAAAGACTGAACTCACATGTCTCTTCTCTCACAGAGAGATGAAAAGAAGGCTCAAAGCAGTAATTAAAAGAGGTAATATGGAAATGGGGGAGGAGCAAGGATTTAACAGCAAAAAGGTTCTCAACCTCCTTCTTCTTGGAAGGAATCAATTTGTCAAGATGCACTTCAGCTTTAATTCAGATCAGCTTGCACTCTCCAGGGGCCTTTCCTCTATAACTGGCCCTGGCAAACTTACCCAGTTGTGAGGGCACCACTTCAAGCATTGATGAATGACAGGGTTTAAACACTACTTTAAATTTCAGCACTATTCCACAAAGACCACTGTGGGTAAATAAATGTTTGGCTAGATAGAGCTTCTAGCACAATTTGAACAGTAACTAGAAAAAGAGAATTTCAGGGAGGGACAAGGGGTTTCAGAAATACAGTAATGATGGAAAGCAGGTGCTCATGCTGTCCTTGCAATTAATGTGTGTAGGAAGGCATTTGGTCCATCTGTTTTACCACATTCTCTTGCCACAGTTCAATTATTTATTTATTTCAGATGTGGGACTGTTTCCCCCTCCCCAAAAATTAGAACAATTTTCTTTGAAACTATTTTGTGCATGTAAAGCACCTTGTGTTTACACAACTGAGCACTGAAGTCAAACTGTCATATAATTAAAATAAAGAAAAGAACAAGCAACAAACCTGGTGCAGAGAAATTTCCAACCACCACAAACAAACCATTCTAAACCTCTTTTTCTCTGAGAAATTCTGGCTCTTGGTAGAGTATGGTAATCGCTTTCATCATTTTCAAAGCCCTCCTCTGACATCATTAGGGGCATTTCATCCAAATGAGAGGACTCATCTTCAACTTGGTACCTGTTGGCATTAAACAAATATGAACATTAAAACTGAATACAAGAGGTTCTACCCAACATCTCACTAGTGGCAGCAAGTTAGACATTTCCCATGTCCTCTCATTCCTAAAGGAGCCCCAGATTCTCCAAAATGTTTCATAAAGATTTACACAACACTCCTAAGGATCTGTAGTGCTGGGCATAAAGGAGCAAGGGTGAAATTCCGAATATTAGTTAAAAATACACTTCATGAACAGAAGCTCTACATACTGGCAAAAAGAAGTGACAGATAAAACTCAGTAAGAAAGAGAGGCAGCATTCTTTAGTAGTTATGTATGCATGTACACGATGCATTCAGGGCATTATAAAGAAGCACAACAAACAGTTTAGCTACCTAAATGATCACAGGATTCCTAGGAAGGACAAAGAACATGCCTGTCCAGTATGCTCTCATGAGAATTTTTGCTATAAAATTATGACAGCAACTTAACCAGTAACTAGTGCTGTTTTATAAACATATCTGTTTAATTAACAAGCAATTTCAGCTCTTCATTTTCTTATTACAACAATATATTTACACATTACAGAGCAATGCAGTTCAGAGAGAACAGATGCTTCGCACATAGAAGGTGCCACGTTCAATCCCTCCCTCTCTAGCTTGCGGATAGAAGAAAAACTTTCCTGAAACCTGGACATCTAGAGCCAGCCAGCACTAACAATACTGGGCTATGTGGAGCAAAAGTTTTATTCAGTATAAGGCAATTGCCTATTTCATATACAGTATAAGTAATAAGTGACATCTGACGTAAAATTCACCTATGAATAATAACAGCTAGCAATAAAAGGTAGGCTTACCAATGACGTATCTCATAAAACAAATTTTTATTTTTTGCCTCAATTTATGTTAAGCATTGTAACCTATAGATCTACAGGGTCTGAAAAATTTATTTACTCTTTTACAAAATCTAAATGTATTGGACTTTTACTTCACCACTGCATCAATAATTTTTTTCTTACATTTTTATATTCTTTGTAATATACATTACACCATCCACATCAGTATTTTTTTCATTAAGGTCTATAAGTACAGTAGAGATGAGCACAAATTAAGTTGGCCTGAGCTGATGAAATTCATCAGTGTAGCACCACAGGTACAACACGTTCCCTCTCCACATCCCCTGACCAACTGCCCCACTCACCAGCCTCCGTGCATCAGCCGGGTCGTCCTCCTTCACTGGCTGCCCAGTCCAGGAAGAGCTTAGGCTTCCCTTTTCTGCATCCTCCAGCAGCCGACCACTCAGATGAGGAGGCAGGACAGCAATTCTCCCTGTGCAGCCATTGAGTGGTCAGCTGCCAGAGGAGCCAGGAAAGGGAAGCCTGAGCGCCTTCTCAGACTGGGCAGCTGGCAAAGAATAACAACCTAGGTGGTGTGTGGAGGCTTGTGAGTGGGGCAACCGGCATGGGGTGGGTCTCTTAGTCATCCTTTGAGACAGGTGAGATGTACTCAACAGAAAGTTTTGGAAAAAAATTCACAGAGTCTACACAACCTTCCTTTAATTCTGTAGTCCCAATTATATTCTTCTCAATGAGGTTCTTTTATTCAGGTAAGACTCCTTTCAAGAAACAGAAAAGGAGGAAGCTGATAGAAATAACCATCATCCATTTTGTTTGTGGGGGCTTCTGCTGGATCACAGTAGTAGAATCTACTGTTAGATATTACTTCAAAACTTTTAAGTTCCTAATTCTCTGCATTCATAGGACATGTACATATGTTTATTCTGAACCTTGGTAAATCATGAAAAACTGATTTAAAATGAGGTATTAAGACCCAGAAATGTATAACGTTCACTATCTTTTTAAACTGTTAAAGGCAAAAAAAAATCACAAAAAAATGCAAGTGCACAAATTTACACACTTCAGACAAATTAATCTTTTTAAACTTTATTAGTTATCAAGTTTTTCTAATTCATTATAGACACGTGTGTTATACTGCCTAAAACTCCTCTAATCATTAGTTATGTTCCATCAGACTGAAACTGACTTATAACAATCCTAATAGAGCTTTCAAGGTAAGTGAGATATTTAAGGAATGGTTTTACTAGTTCTAATCCCCCAGTGAGTTTGCACAACCAAGAATCCTGGTCTCTAAAATCCTAATCTATCAGTCTATCTACTACGCCATGCTGGGTACCACCTCAAATCCAGTACAGTGGTACCTCGCAAGACGAAAATAATTCATTCCGCGAGACCTGTCGTCTTGCGAAATTTTCGTCTTGCAAGGCGAGTTTTCCCATATGAATGCATTAAAATTTAATTAATGCATTCCTATGGGCCAAAAAAACTCTGAAAAAGTCACTTACCAGGTAGGGAGCTGGGGAAGCACCATCGGAGGACTAGAGGGGGTCCCCTGCAACCGCGATTGCCACTTTCAGAGGTCCCCCGGCAGTCCTCCGATGGTGCTGGGCAAACCTTCCCCAGCACCATTTTTGAATTTCCCACCCTTTTTCCATTCGGAGCCTTGACGAGCACCATCGGAGACAAGCCTCCGAATGGAAAAAGGCAGGGGGAACGGACGGGAAGTTCAAAAATGGTGCTGGTGAAGTCTTCAGAGCCTTGCCCAGCTCCATCAGAGGACTGAGTCAGATTTCCTGGGCAAACTGGTAACTGGTGATGAGACATGGATCTACTGTTATGATCCTGAGACAAAGGAACAGTCTAAAGAATGGAGGCACAGTGGTTCCCCCAGGCCAAAGAAGTTCCGAGTGCAAAGGTCGGCGCAGAAGCAAATGGCAACAGTTTTTTTGGGATTAGAAGGGAGTTCTGTTGGTGGACTACCTCCAACAGGGTTCAACCATCAATGCAAAATATTACTGTGCTTTATTGACGAAGTTGAGGCAAAATATCAAGGAAAAACATTGAGGAAAGCTCCTGTTGCATGACATCCTTGTCACACACTGCAGGTGAAACAATGGCAAAACTAACGTACTTAGGCTTTCAAGTGATACCCTATTCTCATCTGGCTCCTTCTGACTATAATCTGTTCCCCAAACTAAAAAAAAAAAACCACCTAAAGGGACAATGATTTGGGAGTGTTCTGGAGGCAACTAATGCCACAAATGAGTGGTTACACCAGCAGTCGGAATAATTTTATTTGCAGGGACTTAAGAAACTGCAGAATGGATGTCGCAAGCGCATTGACTTCCTGGGGGAATATGTAGAATAATGTGGCAGTTACAGCTTCCTAGCTCAATTTTTTTCTGGGAAAGGCTCAATAGTTATCAGCATCTTCTCGTATCATAGATTAGGTAGGTAGGTAGGTAGGTAGGTAGGTAGGTAGGTAGGTAGGTAGGTAGGTAGGTAGGTAGGTAGGCAGGCAGGCAGGCAGGCAGGCAGGCAGGCAGGCAGGCAGGCAGGCAGACAGATATAGATAGATAGATATAGATAGATATAGATAGACAGACAGACAGACATGTATATTTGCAAATATTTATATTATCTATTTCATTGCACTAAGTTTTTTTAAACAGAGTACAACGTTTTACAAATTGAAGAAAGCAACTGTTCATTTATACGGGACACTGTATTGTATAAATCTGTGACAATTCTGATACAATTTCTGTTTTGCTGCATTTGCTTCTAAGCTCCCCATTACACAAGCCATGCAGTTAGGTATAGCTTTTGTTAGATTTCCTAACCAAACAACTCCTCTTGCATCTTTTCCATGTTGACACTGGATATAACCCATCTGTGCTGAAAACTGCATCTCTATTCATATGTTATAATTTAGATAAATATACCATATATAAAGGAGAGTGCCCTAGCAGCCTCTATCATCACTTCCATCACCCACCTAGACACTGAGGACAAGTCTGAAAGGGAAGAGAACCATAGTCTGTGTGAACTGTGTGAACTTCATGTAAACTGAACAACTAGAAAAATCAGAGTCCTGAATGTTATGGAGAGTATTCACAGACAACATATCTCTTTTCAGATGCTTCATGCTCAATATGAAGAAGGCATAATGAAAACAGGAAAGGAAATGGTGGTCTAGAGCAGTGGTTTCCTATCTTGGATAACACAGGTGTTCTTGAACTGCAATTCCCAGAAGCCTTCATCACAAGCTGTGACGGCTGGGATTTCTGGGAGTTGTACTCTAAGAACACCTGGGTTATTCAAGCTTGGGGACCACTGCTCTAGAAAACTCTCTTCTACACACAGTGAATGTAACTGAATTATAACACCTGAACAGAGCTTCTATGTTCCTGATCATCAAAGCTGTTCTGATGTTAGAGAAAGAAAATTATTCGTACCCCTTACAAAAACATGTTATAATTTGTTCAAAAAGTTAAGTCTTGGCATAAGCTATAGAAATACAGTACACTAGCTACAAAGATAACAAACAAGTATCATGTTTAGTAACTTTGAATTCAGCCTCTGAACTGGCAAGCAATTTATTCTTCTCCGAAGAGCAATCTTCCTATTGTGTTAAAATTTTTTACCACAGTATTTAAAATCTGATGAATAATGGATTTTATAGGGAAAATCTCAATTTCTTTGCAATCTACTGTCATGTACATTTAATTGTCTGAGAAGCTATTTTTCATGAGTGACAAATCAATTAAGTGAAAAGCTAGAAACTTTTTATAAAATAATGGTGCTCTGAAAGCAACATGAATAAGTTAGAATGCAAAACACAGCACTTGTGATACTAAATCAGATATGAGACAGGTATCTTTGAAAAAAACCTGGCTTCCTAAAGAACATTAATATTAAACAACTTGTAAACAAAAACAGTAGCAGAAAAAGAAATTAGAATAACTACTTTAAAATTAACTTCTATATAAGAAACTCTTGTGAACATTATCCAATAGTCTCTTCAGACTTTGATGGCTTGTAAAAGGAATGAGTAAGTGAATGTGTGCATTAGGTTTTAGTTGCATTTTACCATGTATTGTTTAAATCATATTTACATTCTCAAAGTTCTTTTCTTTCTTATCAGTACACAAACCTCATAAGTAAAAGCAAACAATAGAATGCATTTGTAAATATCTTCTTCATGAAGAAACTAATTCTGTTCTTCTGGGTTGAGAGCTATACTCAGATGCCTCACTCTGTCATCTCTGAAAAATTACGAACATGCATGTTTGAAATTTATTTATGCATTACTAATATTTTAATTCACTGTGAAATCTTTGCACTGTTCATTCATGGTACATCAGAATTTCTGGTACAGTGGTGCCTCGCATAACGAGCACCCCGTTTAACGAAAAAATCGCATAGCGATGGCTTTTTTGCCATCGCTTTTGCGATCGCACTATGATCTTGCCTTGCTTTGGGATTTTTTCCCCATAGGCACCATTTTCCCCCAGCTGAGCGGCGGGAGCTTTGAAGCCCCGCCGCTCAGCTGGGGGAAAATGTCGGCAGTGGGCTGCAGCCTCGGAAGGACCCAGAAGCCACCGGCCCCTGCCGACAATTCCCTTCCGAGCTCTCAAAGGGCCCCCTCCGATATTGGAGAAAGCCCTTTGAGAGCTCGGAAGGCTCTCAGCGGCGGCGGGGGAAGGGTACGGGGGTGTCGAAGGAAGCGTTCCGGACACCCCCACCCACCCTGTCCCCGCCGCTGGCAGCCTCCCCGCGCCGCCTACCCCGGCCGTTCTCGGACGCCTGGAAGTCTGAGAACGGCTGGGGAAAGCGGCGCGGGGGGGCTTCAAGCATCGGGGACAGGGTGGGGTGGGGATCCAGAAGTCCGAGAACGGCCTGGGTAAGCGGCACGGGTAGGCATCAAGCTCCCCGATCCACCCCCCACCCTGTCTCGGATGCCGGTAGCCTCCCCGCGCTGCCTACCCAGGCTGTTCTCGGACACCTAGGTGTCCGAGAACGGCCGGGCTAGGCAGCGCAAGGAGGCTTTAAGCGGCGGGGACAGGGTGGGGGGAATCGGGAAGCTTGAAGCCTACCCGTGCCGCTTACCCAGGCCGTTCTTGGACTTCTGGAAGTCCGAGAACGGCCTGGGTAAGCGGCGCGGGTAGGCATCAAGCTTCCCGATCCACCCCCCACCCTGTCCCCGATGCCGGTAGCCTCCCCGCGCCGCCTACCCAGGCCGTTCTCGGACACCTAGGTGTCCGAGAACGGCCGGGCTAGGCAGCGCAAAGAGGCTTTAAGCGGCGGGGACAGGGTGGGGGGGGAATCGGGAAGCTTGAAGCCTACCCGCGGCGCTTACCCAGGCCATTCTCGGACTTCCAGAAGTCCGAGAACGGCCTGGGTAAGCGGCGCGGGTAGGCTTCAAGCCTTCCCGATCCCCCCCCCTGTCCCCGATGCCGGTAATCTCCCCGCGCTGCCTACCCCGGCCGTTCTCAGACACCTTGAAGTCTGAGAACGGCTGGGGAAAGCGACACGGGGAGGCTTCAAGCGGCGGCTGCAGGGTGGGGGGGTGTCCGCACCCAACCTCCCCCCACGGCTTGGATCCAAGCCTTGGGGGGAGGCTGGGAGGGTGGTGGGATTGGGTAACCCCCTTGGGTAACCAGCGGCGGGTGGGATCCAAGCCCGGGATGCCTGAAAGGCATTCCAATCCCACCACCCTCCCCCCGCTGCTTGCATCCGAGCCGCGGCGGCTACCCCAGCCATGGCCGGACTCTAGGGAGGGAGAAAACCAGATAATCCGTTCCAATTGGAACGGAGTAACCAGTTTTCAATGCATTCCTATGGGAAGCGGTGCTTCACATAACGATGTTTTCACATAACGTTTTTTTTTCTGAACCAATTAACATCGTTATGCGAGGCACCACTGCATTTCTTCACTGTACTCACAATAGAATACTATTTTAGGTCACCACCTCCCTCTGTGATAACTTCTTTCAAATTCTACATGTTCTTCCCTTCTTGAGCCAATGGGATACAATACGGTACTTTCTGGGAGTTGTAGTGCTTTAGGAGGTGCCCTCTACAGAGCCTGATGGGCAACATGACTAGGGCTCCCAAGAAGCAATGCAGCAGCTTCCTTTAAAAAGAACAAAATCAGCAACAGGAAAAAGGAAAGCTGTAGGATCCCATGATGCTGGTGAAATCACTCAAAACCCCTTCTCAAGGTGGTGGTGGGGCTAAGGTAAAGGTAAAGGTTCCCCTTGACAATTTTTGTCCAGTCGTGTCCGACTCTAGGGGGCGGCGCTCATCCCGCTGTTCAAGCCATAGAGCCAGCGTTTGTCCAGAGACAATCTTTCCGTGGTCACATGGCCAGTGTGATTTAGACACGGAACGCTGTTTACCTTCCCACCGAGATGGTACCTATTTATCTACTCGCATTTGCATGCTTTCGAACCGCTAGGTTGGCGGGAGCTGGGACAAGCAACGGGCGCTCACTCCGTCGCGTGGATTCGATCTTACAACTGCTTGGTCTTCTGACCCTGCAGCACAGGCTTCTGCGGTTTAGCCCACAGCGCCACCACGTCCCCATGGTGGCGGGGCTACAGTGTGCTAATTTGGGTTTCTGGACTAGGTCCAAAAACACATAAGAACACATCCTAGCACTGCACTGCATATAGATGCATGCCTTTATCCCATGAAAAATGATATTCACTTTACAAATACTGTGCAAGTTCTATTTTTGCTCAACCTCCCACCCCCAAATTAAATAATTGAAATGTGAGTATTCCTACAATAAACAATTTTTTCAAAGCTAACATAATCTTAAAATTCATAAATTATAAGCATTAAATTTAGATTTTTTTGAATTATATGCAACACACATGTAATAATGAAAGTACTGGGCTCAATGTTCCCTCTAATTTTCAGCCGCTCGCACACACAACTCCCCACCACCACATGACTCTGCTCCCCAAGCACAGAGTTCCAACCGTGACAGAAGCAAAGAGGCTGGAAACACTCACTGTGGGTGCATGGAAGGGGAGAAATGCTGCAGGGAGGGAGTCACAGAACTTCATGCCCATGCAGCCATGCAACTTAGAGGGAATATTGGCTGGGATGTTATTATTTTAAGGGTTACAATATTCATGAATACAGTGTTAATCTTTACTTTTTCTATTACACTGCCAGTATATATATAATTATTAATTATAGCTGCAGCATTTCCAATAACTTTAGTAATGTCTCAAGTAATTACATACAGTGGTGCCTTGACTTACGACCATAACCCATTTCAGAAGATGGACATAACTAGAAATGGTCGTAAGTCAAGGCACCATTTCCCATAGGAATGCATTGAAATGCAATTAATCACCCAAAAAAATCACTGCAAGACTCATTGGAAACGGGATTAATCCCTTCCAGCTGAAGGGGGGGAAGCAATCAAGCATTCAAGACACATTGGAAATGCACAGAAAACAAATGGAGAAGATTAGAAATGCACAGAAAACAAAGGGGGTAGGTCAGAAATGCAAAGAAAAGAAAGGAAAAAGCAAGTGAACCATTCAGGACCCATCGGAAATGGGGGAAAACCCAAAAAGCAACCAACCCCCCAAAGACCCATCAGAAATGGGTTGGGAAACCAAAACACACACACACCAAGACCCATCATGGCACAGTAACATAACCCTCCCAACTCAAAACCACACTGCAAAAACATGCATAACAGTTTTAAAAAAGCAAAAACAGCACCTTAACTTACCAGGCAGCCCAAAGCTTCCCCGCAACCCCCCCACACACACACACACTCAGAAGGAGAAGAAGGCAGTCCCAAGCCTCCTCCAAGGCACACTTTCTAACTGCTGGGGCGAAAGAGCTACAAAGAAGCAGCCTTGTCGCCACCTACAGATAGAAATTTGAATTTCCCGCCTTTTTCTGTTCGTAAGTTGAAGCTCCGGTCGCAAGTAGAAGCAAAATTTTGCAGCCAGAGCTGGTTGTAACTCTAAAGGGTCATAAGTAGGGATGTTCGTAAGTCGAGGCACCACTGTATTTAGGATGAAAACTGTGCAAACTGAAGATCCAAATTTACCAAGTTTTTATTACAGTAAGTACTAGATTGTTTTAAAAAAAATCAATGAACTCTTTCTCTTCTATATTGGCAAAATTATTGTAAACCAATGTCACTCCTCTTGTTTGAGCATTCTAAACTTAACTGGAATAATGTGGTGTAATCCTGTCTCACAAGACTGGGCAAAATTGATAGTGTGAAATCTCAAACTGATGTATCTTGTTTTATTACTTCTTTTCCGAACAGTGCTAAGGGAAAAACAAGACACTATCTCTGCCTTGATCTTAAGATAAAGATACCATGAGAATTGACTGATATATTAATACAACAACATTGACAAAGCTTAAGTATATGAAACTAGAGAATGCTTACTATTTTTGTCTACGATTTAAGTACTTTGTTATCAGACAGAGATTCAAAAACAGAAAGATGTTTTTAGAGGTGTGGGAAGATAACAAAAAGGCCAGCAGTAAACATGAGCATGAGTCACAGTCCTGAACCTGAATAATAATAAAAACTTATTTGAGAATAGATTAGATAAAAACTCTAGCACATAGCTGTAAACTAGTACCTTTTTAAATGAGTTTTTGAAAGTGTCATATACTAAAAGTGAGTTTTAGAGAAGAAAAATATGTCAATCTGAAAAATACTTATTTGTTTTAAAATACTTTTATCCCACATTTCTCCTTTAAAAGGACCCAAGGCAGCTTACATCATTACAATAGAGCCTTTAAAGCTAACAACACTGAGTATACAAATACTAAAAAAAGATCAAATACCACACTAAAAAACAGTATACAAAAGCAATATCAAAACATCAAAATAAAGCAAGAACAAACTCTACATTCCAAATCTTTCTCTCCCACCTACTCCTAAAAGACCACTCTACACAAACTGCATCTGAAGAAGCAAGCTGGTGTCTATAAAGTTTGTGTCAAATAAAATTTGTTAGCCTTTAAGGTGCCACAGGACTCCATGTTGGTTTTTATGCAGAAATTATTTGTGCATAGGCAGTTATAAAATTGCATCTATACTGAATAAGTGAGAACAAATTCAGTCACTTTGTGCAAATTGTACATGGAGGCAACCAGAAGCCCATAGGGTAGCTGTCATCCTCAGATGTTCTGTCTTGTAGCCTATCAAGGATCCTTGTAACTCACCCAAAGAGTTCACCTTATTGCCACTACCAATTTTACTCAAGGAGAAAAAGCAAAACACTGCATATTGCATTGTCAAAACTAATGCTACTGTTGTTACAATCTCACCCAGAAACCAGAGCAACCTCTAGGAGATGCCATGCGTAACAGCAGGATGGATTTAAAAAATAACAATCATCCTTATTTTAAAAATAACATTGATTTAAAGCATGGTTTAAATGAAAAAATAATAATTTAAAAAATTTACATAATTAAAAAACCCAATTTTCAAAAAATTGAATCATGATTTAAATCAATTTGATATAAATCAAATCCACCCTTGTTGATATTTTATAATATGTCTACAAACATAGCAAACACTGTATATTATCTCCCTGCTTGTTTAACTTACATGCAGAATACATCATGCAGAAGGCTGGACTGGATGAATCCCAAACCGCAATTAAGAATGCTGGAAAAAATATCAACAACCTCAGATATGCAGATGATACCACTCTGACAGCAGAAAGTGAGGAGAAATTACAGAACCTCTTAATGAGGGTGAAAGAGGAGAGCGCAAAAAAATGGTCTGAAGCTCAACATCAAAAAAACTAAGATCATGGCTACTGGTCCCATCACCTCATGGCAAACAGAAGGGGAAGATATGGAGGCCGTGGCAGATTTTACTTTCTTGGGCTCCATGATCACTGCAAGTTGGTGACAGCAGCCACAAAATTAAAAGACACATGCTTCTTGGGAGGAAAGCGGTGACAAACCTAGACAGCATCTTAAAAAGCAGAGACATCACCTTGCCAACAAAGGTCCACATAGTCAAAGCTATGGTTTTTCCAGTAGTTATGTATGGAAGTGAGAACTGGACCATAAAGAAGGCTGACTGCCAAAGAATTGATGCTTTTGAATTGGGGTGCTGGAGGAGACTCTTCAGAGAACAAACCTATCCATTTTGAAGGAAATCAACCCCAAGTGCTCACTGGAAGGACAGATCCTGAAGCTGAGGCTCCAATACTTCGGCCATCTCATGAGAAGAGACGACTCCCTGGAAAAGACCCTGATGTTGAGAAAGTGTGAAGGCAAGAGGAGAAGAGGACGACAGAGGACAAGATGGTTGAACAGTGTCATTGAAGCTACCAACAGGAATTTGAACAAACTCTGGGAGGCAGTGGAAGACAGGAGAGCCTGGCGTGCTCTGGTCCATGGGGTCACAAAGAGTCGGACACAACTTAACAACTAAACAACAAGAACAATGATTCCACACTTAGAAAACTTAAACATGTGAGCTGGCCATCTGTTATGTTATACATTTCAACTCCGAAAGTAGAAGTTTAGTTAGAAACAATATCCTACTTCAGTCATTTTCAATTAATGTTCAGAACCTGTGGTATTTTATCAAGTGCTCCTCAATTAGAAGATGAGTAATGCAGACAAAAGTCCCTGAAAGGCTGTTTGTTCATTAGTCCTGTTTCTAAGAAATGCACAAACAAAGACGAATATTCAAACATACCAAGTAACACACTCTTCTCATGTGGGCAATTATAAGGTTCACAAAGCATCTGTACTGCTTATATGAGTTCATCTACAACTAGTCAGTGCTGAGAGTTTCTTGAGGGAATAAAATTTGAAAACCATGGTCTTTGTTTATTCAAGAACTGGATTCAGATGTTTTCCTCTAAGATTGAGCTTAAGGGAAAAAATGGCAACACATTTATTTGGTCAACTTCAACAGTTTCTAAATGACGATCACCTGCTCTCTAGATGCATGTATATCCACTAGAGATGGGCGCTTTGTATTCGTATATGAATACAAAGACCCCGGCACAGGTGGGTTGCTTGATTACCTCCCACCCCCCAGACTTGGCCGGATCGCTTACAGTGCAGCATGCACCGCATGTGGCTGTCATAATCTTCTGAACCACAATCGTGGCAGTAGCTCTGCTGCTGCAGCCCAACCGCCCTGCTTGCCCAGCCACTCTGCAGTTGAGCGGGAAGACTTGTCCTCCTGCCCCCTTGCCGGAGTATCTGGGCGAGCAGGGAGATGGGGCTGTGGCAGCCGAGCTACTGCTGTGATTGGGGCACAGAAGATGACACCAGCTGTTTGGTAACCAGTCCGGTGGGGTCTGGGGGTGGAAGATAATCAAGCCAGACAGACAAAATTAATCTCACATCACAAGAGCAACTACAACAGTGTTAAACTACCATTACCTATACTTGTCAATTGCAAGTACTAAGACAAAACACAGTGATACCTTTATTCAGACAATATGAGTTAAAGATCTTGTCAGGTTTAGAAATTAATTTCCAAAAATCTAAATTATTATGTTTAAATATTCCTAATTTAAAACAAAACGAAATTTAAAAAGTATCTCATTTAGAGTTACGCTATTCAAATTTTAAATACTTAGGAATATGGGTAACAAAAAACCTTAATCAATTAATCTACAGAAAGTATAAAAATCTATTTAAATTTGCAAAAGAAAAAATGACAAAGTGGGTCAATTTGAACCTATCAATGCTAGGGAGAATAGCTTTGATTAAATCTTATATATTACCAAAATTTCAATTTCTATTTCAAAATATTTCATTACAGCCAGATACAAAAAAAGTAAAACTATGGCAAGGAAAGCTAGAAAATTGTATTGCAGGAAAGGGAAAGAAGATAAGATTCATAAATAGTGTCAAATATAGACAGGGTCAAAAGGGGGGATTAGGGTTACCACAGCTCCAAAAATATTATGAAGCTTTACAAATAAACCAAATTATTAAACTTATACAAATTGACGAGACTTGTAAAAATTCTGATTGGGTCAAAATGGAAAGTGAAATGAAAACGGACATAGTAAATAAGTATATTTATACCACTAAAAAAATTGGAAAAGGAGAACAAATACAGAACCCATTCATTTCTAAAATATTAAGGATATGGAGAAAACATAGTAAAACACTGGCTCTCCCAGTATCCCCTTTATGTCCCCTTTTGGATCACCCAGATTTTAAGTCTAAAGAGAAATATGCACAATTTAAGGAGTGGAAACAAACTGAAATATATAAAATTATTGACTTATACGATTCAGGGGAACCAATTACTATTAAGCAAATAGAAGAGAAAACAAAGCAAATAAAAATCAATTGGCTACAACTAAAACAAATAAGAAGTTTCGCTATTCACTTACAACAAAAAACTGGCTCTCTAAGTACATTAACTGAATGTGAACAATATTGTATTCAAAAAGATAAAAATAAAAAGAGAGGATAAACCTCACTAATATATAAAAGCATTATTGAGAAAGAACATGGAAAAGGTGGAGGATCTAAAGCAGTGTGGGAAACAAATTTAAATATTAATATACCTGAGGAAATTTGGACAGGAATTTGGAAAAAATACCCATATAAATCTGTATCAGCAAGTGTGAAAGAAATGGTTCTGAAGGTAGTGCATCAGTGGCATCTATACCCTACAAAGCTACATAGAATTAATAAAGATATATCTGATACGTAAATGTTGGAGGAACTGGGGACAGAAAGGAACTCTGGAACAGACGTGGATCTCTTGCCCCAAAATAGAAGCATTTTGGAACGAGGTAATTAGATGGATAGAAACACTGACTAATCAAAAAATAGATATTAATGAAACATTATTGTTATTTTCATTATTCACAGGGGGAAATGAGAAACTAAAATATAAAGATTTAGTTGCAAATCTTATAGGTACCGCAAGATCTGAAATTGCTAAAAATTGGAAAAAAGCCCAAGATCTCTCATTGCAAGCATTCATGAGTAAAATATGGCATACAATGCTGATGGAAAAAATGACTAATAAAGTTAGATTACATAGAGGAGAAATAAGTCACAGTAAATTCACTGAAAATTGGAAGCCATTATTAAAATATGTCAACAAAATAGACTTTGAGACATGTGGTTTGAAAAAAAAAATAGATTGTTGGTCGATATTTCTTTAAAAGGTGATGGGGAATGGTATAAATGTGATTTGGAGAATTGTGGGGAATAGCTTTGTATTTATTATTTGTAATATGGTGGATTGTCTTTTCATTCTTTAGAAATATAAATTAATTAATTAATTAATTAATTTAAAAAGATCTTGTCAAAAAGAGAAAACACAACATGTGGAGCTCACCCAAATCTGTATTTTCCCCTTTCACTGACAGTCATAACATAAAATAATGTCAGCAGATAAATCTGAGGTTATTGCATCTGCCTATTCAAATTAGTTAGCAGTGTCAGGAATCTAACAGACCTAATTGTTTAATGTTTGTGGGTTGGGAGGACAGAAGATAAATGGATCTAAGCCTATTATAGACAAAATTTTATCCCTTTTATGAAATATGATTGATCTGAGGTAAACATTTTAGCAAGCAGATGGGAATGTGAGCAAAAACAAATTTTGTTCAGAAATGTGATCCTGTAAACCAGGGCCTAAATAAAAACTAACAGAGTGATCCTACACAAGTCTATTCAGCAGGACGTTTCGATGTGTTAAACGGGTCTCATACCCACATAAGTGTGTAAGAAATTGCAGCATAACAGGTCGTCTCACATTTACAATATCTGAAGGAACATTCTCACCCAGGTTATATTATAAAAGGATAATGAACTACTCTCTCAGACTCCATAATCTGTCCATATCTTAAAGGACAAATACACTATTGGGGACTTCCTTAGTGGAAAGACCTTCTTATGTGATGAACATTCAAGATCTTTCAATAAGAAACTGTATGTAATATGGCAGAAGGACACATTGTAATATATACCGTATTTTTTGCACCATAAGACGCACTTTTCCCCCGCCAAAATGTGGGTGGGGAAGTCAGTGCGTCTAATGGTGTGAATGCAGCAATTTCGTCGCTGCTGGCCCCGTGGGGGGGAGCGTCGCAAGGGTCCGGGTGAGCCTTCCAGGACCCTTGCGAGGCTCCCCCACCCCCCCACGGGGCCGGCACCGGCGAAATCGCCAGCTTCCAGGTGGGGGGAACGTCGCAAGGGTCCTGGAAGCTCACTCAGATCCTTGCGACGCTCCTCCCACCTACGCACGGGCCAGCACTGGCAAAATCGCCAGGTTCTGGGAGTGTTTTGAGGCTTCCCAAGCCTCAAAACACTCCCAGAAGCTGGCGATTTTACCCCCCCCGGTCCCATGGGGGGGTGGGTGAAGGGTGGCAAGGGTCCAAGGGAGCCTCCCAGGACCCTTGCCACCCTCCCCCCACCCCCCCACGGGGCCAGCCCTGGCAAAATCGCCAGGTTCTGGGAGTGTTTGGAAGCTTGATAAGCCTCCCAACACTCAGAAGCTGGCGATATTAAACCCCCCCCCCCCGCTCCGTGGGGGGTGGGGGAGGGTGGCAAGGGTCCAAGGGACCCTCCCTTGGACCCTTGCCACCCTCCCTCCACCCCCCCACGGAGCCAGGGGGGGTAAAATCGCCAGCTTCTGGGAGTGTTTGGAGGCTTGGGGAGCGTCCAAACACTCCCAGAAGCTGGCGATTTTACCCCCCCTGGTCCCATGGGGGGTGGAGGGTGGCAAGGGTCCAAGGGAGCCTCCCAGGACCCTTGCCAGCCTTCACCCACCTACCCCCACGGGGACAGCGGGGGCAAAATCGGGAGCTTCCAGGACCTTTTCTGAGCCTGGAAAGGCTCAGAAAAGGTACTGGAAGCTGCCTATTTTGCCCCCTCTGTCGCCCAGGGGAGGCAGGGTGAGTCTCCAAAGGGTCCTATGGTGTGTTCTAGGACCCTTTGGAGACTCACCCTGCCTCTCCCGGGGGCCAGAAGGGGCAAAATCGCCACCTTCTGGGGCTCTTTTGAGGCTTGGGAAGCCTCAGAAGAGCCCCAGAAGGTGGCGATTTTGCCCCCTCTGGCCCGTGAGGGAGGCAGGGTGAGGCTCCAAAGGGTCCTGGAACACACCCTAGGACTCTTTGGAGACTGACCCTGCCTCCCCTGGGGGCCAGAGGGGATGAAATCACCACCTTTGGGGGCTCTTCTGAGGCTTGGGAAACTTCAGAAGAGCCCCAGAAGGTGGCGATTTCACCCCCTCTCGCCCCCGAGGGAAGCAGAGGGAGGCTCCAAAGGGTCCTGGAACACACCCTAGGACCCTAGGGTGTGTTCCATAAGATGGACCTCTCCATAAGGCTCACCAAATTTTAGAAGAAGAAAGCAGATTTTTTCCTGTTTTCTTCTCCTAAAAATTTGGTGCGTCTTATGGAAAGGTGCGTCTTATGGAGCGAAAAATACGGTACCTATAGCTCTCAAACAAAAATAATAATAAAACACACCAGAAACAGCAATAGCAACCTGAATTGTCCTAGCCATTTTGTTTTACCATATTTTAAATATATTCTACACCACCTAAAAGAACTTTAAGAACCAGAGTGATGTACAGTGGGGTCTTGACTTAAGAACGGCTCGAGTTAAGAACATTTTGACTTAAGAACCACTCTCAAAGGAAAATATTGACTTGACTTACATACTTAGATTTGAGTTAAGAACTGAAAAAAACCACGTGGGAGGCAGGGAAAGTGCAAAATGTGAACTTTCAGTTAACTGTTGGCCAGTGAAAAGGGTGCCTGTCTGCTTCCTCACTCCTCCCAGAGTTTAGAGAGTGGATTGGGAGACAGTCTTCGGACTGCCTGGTACTGTACTGCCTGGACTGTATTTTCCCTGCCTTCCCTGAACCTTTCTTGACCTAAGAAAAAAAGAAACAAAATATCCCCCTCTAGTGGTCGAAGGCGGAATAGCAGCTTCCCATTAGTTTCTATGGACGGAAAAGAGCAGATACGGATCAAATGGTTTTCAATGCATTCCTATGGGAAATGCAGATTTGACCTGAGAACATTTTGACTTGAGAACCGCCTTCCAATACGGATTAAGTTCTCAAGTCAAGACCCCACTGTAGTAGGTGCAGTGATGGACTGACTCAATAGAATTGGTTTCAAATTCCCACTCAGTCACTGAACGAGTTGGATGGGGAGAATCATGTCTTAAATATCTCCCCCTTACCTTGAAAGTCCTATTAAGGTTGCTACCAGACAGTGCTGATTGGATGGCACATAACACAAAAAACTTTGGTTAGGTATTACTGTATATGTACATAAATACATAAAATAATCATTACTAGTATGTTTGTAAGAAGAAGCAAGATTCAAATATTAAAAGCACATCTGTGAAGCTTAGCAGAATTTGGCAGAAGGTCCATTTCTGCTACTTTCTGGATAAGAAGTGATTCTGCTAAAACCCATTCCAGGTAAATAAATGTTGTTTCCAAGTGGGTGAGGATGACAGAGGTTAGCTTCTACAGCTTTGATCATTTTCAAGGATGTTTCAAGCTCACAAGGATGTCAGAGACAATCCTTCCTTCCAATATTTGGAGAGAGATTGAATCTGATAGATGTAGTCATTCTGGCTAGTTACCAAGGCCAGCTAAGATTTGTGATTTCTATGCCAATCTTTCCATGTCCAGGTCAGATGAGATCAACAAGATAATTGGTAAGATAATAAATTGTCAGTTTTAGAAAACAGAAGACCTTACAATGGCTTCACAAACACCAGTTTGTGCTTCTATGACCTGGGCACAACATTTTCTTAACCAGTACTTGCCAACTTAATACAGTGGTGCCTCGCTAGACGATGATAATCCATTCCACTGAAATCATTGTCTAGCGAAAAGCATTTCCCCATTGGAATGCATTGAAACCTGTTTAATGTGTTCCAATGGGAAAGAATCATCGTCTAGTGAAGATCGGCCATAGGAAAGCCGCTTTGCGAACTGCCAATCAGCTGTTTAAATCGCTGTCTTGCAATGTTTAGGTCCCGAAAACACCCGTTTTGCGAGCGTGGAGGGAGCTGTCAAAATCGTTGTCTAGCAAAAATCAGTCTGCGAAGCAGGGACCAAACATTGTCCAGTGAAATTCCCCCATAGGAATCACTGTTTTGCGAATCACTATAGCGATCGCAAAAAGTCAATGTCTAGCGAAAAAATTGTCATGTGGGGTAACTGTCTAGCGAGGCACCACTGTATAGAGAGGCGATTAGAAGTAGGAAGTAAAGCATTTAACCCCTCCCATATATTTCCTCAGGAAATACTTTCTCATGACATTCCGAACTTTGCATCACACCCCAAACTTTTGGCTTGCAATCTAGCTGGGAGTAATTTCAACACAATTCTGAAGACTCATGAGTTCCGGTATGTTAAAAACCCCTCTCCAACAAATGCCCCCCTCCAACTCCTGGGAATTTGTCTGAAAGACAAGGTAGAAACATCTGGGGTAAAAAATTCAAAGATAGGCATAATTAATCAACTATAAACTCATAACAGACAAAAACAAAAAACAAGACAAAAAATAAAAAATAAAGAAGGCAAAAACATTGTGGAACCTTAACGACTAACTGCTATATTTTAATGTGAGCTTTCATGGACAAGACCACTTCCTCAGACTCATCCATGAAAGTTCACATTAAAATATAGCAGTTAGTCTTTAAGGGGCTGCAAGACTTTTGTCTTTTTATATATTTTTTTCTTTTGTTTTTGCCTGATATGCTAGCACAGACTAACAGGACCACCTGTTTTAAAACTGTAAATTCATAAAATAGTCAAGCTTTCAATTAACCCCAGTCCTCAGATAAAAAGTAAATTTGATGAATAACAGATTCATGCAAGTACAATTCTATGTTAGCATTGCTGTGCCTTCCACCTTAGAAATGAAATTGAATGCAAATCTCCATGTTTTAGAACATTTTGCCAAATTCTTGAACTTACGAGGCTTTCTCCTCCAGATGATATTTCTAGGAGCTAGCCTGAGGAAGAATTCAGGAAACTTGAAAGTTTGCATATTTAGTGAATTTTACAGCTAATTCTAATAAAGATTTTGACCACCTTTAAATTTTGTTTCATTTCAATGATCAATACACTCTTTCTTTTATGATGAATGAGTAATACATAGCAGAACAATTCTTATAAATTAAATAAAGGTTGGAAACTCCACTTTTGCCTCCTACAATGAGGCTGAACATTAAATGACACTTTTAATGATGTCTCCTTTTACAAACTAATCTTTTCACAGGAAAAATCTGATAGCTTGAATTACTACATTTTAGTTTGAGTCTGTTCTTTGCACTTTCCTTAAAACATCTAAAGTGCAGGAAAGACCATCAGTGTTTTTTTTGGTCTCTGCAGCAGGGCAGTCTAAGATGAAAATATCCACACATCACATTTTCCAAGAAGTGGCACAGTGTGCTAAAAGTCCGGTGCCCTTTATTCCTGGAGGATGAATTCTGAATGGAAAGAAGGCCTGTATGTTTTATTTTATTTATTTATTTATTTATTTTATTGGACTTATATACCGCCCCATAGCGCTACAAGCACTCTCCGGGCGGTTTACAATTTTAATTATACAGGCTACACATTGCCCCCCCAGCAAGCTGGGTACTCATTTTACCGACCTCGGAATTTCAGATGTTCCAGAGGAGAGTCCTACCAAGTCTGAAGTCCACTTCTGCACTTTAGGCTTTGGTTCTAGACACCAACGGGATGAGCTACAACTCACCAAAGGGTGGGCTGCGATGACAGCAGTACTCCCACTGAAGAGGGGAGTAACAGCAGGAGTAACAACCTTACAGGAGTAACACCACCCTGCCAATCTCCAACTAAAGCAAGCTGCCAAGCACCTTCTCCAAAGTATCTACCATCCGAAGGGCCTGCCCCTTTTCTACCAGACCCTGAGACTTCGTCAGCGACCGGATATCTCAGCGACTCAGCGGCCGATGTCTGGAGGGAGCCATGGAAAGAGCAGCCCCTTCGTTCCTCTCAGCCTGGGAGGCGCCCAACATAATCCATCCCATCCCCCTCCACGCCTCCAGGAGACCTCTGGTCCCAAGTTGCTGCCCTCTGCCCCATCTTCTCTCCTTTGCCTTCCAGCCCGTTACCTGTTATGCCTCTGTGCGGCTGAGGCGTTGGTATAATAAGCCGCCCTCCGCTGTGTGCTACGCGGTACCGGGTGCAAAGGGATTTGGTCCGCCATCTTGCCCCTCCTCCCCCTCCCTCCAGCGGGCTAGCTGTCTGGAGTGACTCTGAAACGTCATCGGCAACGCCCCCTTGACGTCACGCGGTGGCGCAATACGCCCCGGTAACGTAAGCAAGTGAGCCGAAGCCGGGCAAAGCGGGGAGCCGAAAAGAGGCGTTGGGCTAAACGAGGGAGGCGGGTGAGGCGAACGTGGCGCCCAATCAGGTTCTGAGAAGCGCTCGTGCTTCGCTCCCCCCCCCTCTGCGTCTCGGAACGCAGCGGCCGGGCGGACTTGGAAGCTCGACTTGAGCTCGGGAGGGGAACGGAAAGAGCCGAGGAAGGAATGGAAAGTGAAAGCCGAGGGAGAGGCAGGCGGGGCGTCATCGCCGCGATCTCGGGACACAGGGGGCTTGGGCTGGGCGCATTGGGGGGGGGGGAATCGCAGATGGACCCTGCAGAGCGGGTCCACAAGCAGCCCAGGGATCTTGGGGCGCTTTGGGCGGGTTTCTTCGGGATAAGCTTTTATGGACGGCGACCCGCTTTGTCAGGGCGCGTCCTGACAGCCCCCCCAAATGCGTGCTTGTTCTGATGAGTTTTCTGAAGGTGCCTTCTTGACATGCAAGAGTACGGTCGTAAAAACTGGGCAACCTAGCACATCATCCTTTAGCACCACCACCCCCATCCCGTGCGCATCACATCTGAGAGCAAGAAAGCTCTTTGAGAATTTCTTTCGCGTTAGCAAGGGTACAATCGGGCTACGAGAAATCTCCCGTGGTTTGTTCGTGCACAGTCGGAGGGAAGAGCTGTGTGTGTAACCAGTGGGTGTAAATCTACTGTATCCTCCAAATAACACCATTGTGTGTCTTTAGGATTTGAGTTCTGTCTTGGTGCACTTTTCTTTCTTGGGCGTGGTCACGTTTCTCGGAAACAAAAATAATCATAAAATACTGAATTCATATAATTTTCCTATAGATTTTTTTTCTACAGAAAAGTGAAGAAAAAGACCAACATATACTAAAGTTAAACATAGTCAGAACCGACCACAACTCCCACAACCACTTTGCACCTAAAGAAGTGGGCTGTGGTCCACAAAAGCTTCAGCCAAATAAATCTTGTCATTCTTAAAGGTGCCATGGGACTCTTGGAGTTTTTTGTTTGTTTGTTTGTTTGTTTGTTTGTTTTGCTGCCACAGACTGACACAGTTGCCTCCCTTAGGAGGTTTAAAAGACTGTAGACTTCTTGCTTGTGGCCAGATCTTACTCATTATAGTACACCAATTTGTATTTCTTTTCACCTTTTCCCCTATAAATAGTGTATCAGCAGTTTGCATAAAAGAGTGGGTTAAGTGCAACTGGGGAGTACTTTTCACCTTAGGCTGCCCATGCCATGCCTAGACTCTTATTTACCCACCAGCCCCCAAACACACACTCATGACTTCGAAAAGAACTATTCCTAAGTAAATCTACATGTTCTGTTGAAGAAAGGAAGCTTGGTTATTATCCAAAGAGATCACATAGTTTTGGAAAGACAAGTGGTTTGATCAGTACCACAATAACTTTGTAAACCACTATGTATATTGACACTTCCAAGTTATGTTCTTTGTCCTCTTCCCTCTGGTTCTTCAACAAGGTGTTCCCCCCCCCATATTACTAGTTAATAGCAAAAAATCTGCTGAGATAGGTAAACACAGCTATTTATCTGGAAATAAGTAGGTAGTTTACAAATAGTCATTCAAAATGTTCTACCCTGTGTGTGTTTAGAAAAATTGGATATGTGGATGAAGAAATTCTCAAACCGTGGCTTAGAAGTGATGGTAAGAGGTGACCGTTAGCAATGGCTGTAGGAAAGTTTGCCCTTTTTTTCTGTACCACGACAGCAAAACTGGCTGGCTGTGGAGCCAGAGGTTGAGAGTTTGGTTCCCCACTGGGCCTCCTGTGAGTAGAGTTCACGTGTGTGGCCATGGGCAAGCTACACAGTCCCAGGATGCCCCCCAGAAGAAGGGAAGGGTAAACCACTTCTGAGTATTTTCTACCTGGGAAATCTTAAAAAGGATCGCCGTAAGTCAGAATTGATTTGGCAGCACGTGATGATTATTACCATGACAGCAAATGGCAACAACCACCATTTTGCTTTCTCCAGTTTCCTCTACCAAATGTCATTCTAAGGCAGGGGTCAGGGAACTTTTTTACCTTTTACCCCCCCCCAAAAAAATTTATATACGCTGACATTACCCCCTTGATTTGAAAGGAAGGAAATCATACATTATTTGAATTCAAAATATTATTGAATTTACACAGGCTATGTACTGAACTAGCAGCATATATCCATAAGTATCAATGGCTGCCAGGCTACGTACCGAACTAGCAGGATGCTCCAAATTTAATAAAGATGTGCACTATTTTTGCTGGAACACATTGCACTCCAGCCATGGGGTGGTATAGGGAGTAGTAAGGTGTCCAACGTGCTTAGCAAGTTGCATTAATTTTTTGCTAGCTCGCAGAGGATTTAATCATCATCAATGGCTTCCAGAGTGGTGCTAGCAATGACATGCTTGCTAGAAACAGCCAACACAGAGTTGGGGGAAGGCGTTTCCTACCACTTTAATCATTCTGTGTGGTGTGCAAAAAGGAACAAACCAGGCTAAAGGTCATGTCACTCACCTTGGTGCCACAGCCCAATATCAAGGACCAGTGCACTATTTTTTTTAATCATCATCAATGGAAAACTCAGCAGTGGCCAGAGGATTGGAAAAGATCGGTCTACATCCCAGTCCCAAAGAAGGGAAGTGCCAAAGAATGTTCCAACTACTGTACAATTGCACTCATTTCACATGCTAGCAAGGTTATGCTCAAAATCCTACAAGGTAGGCTCTGCCCATTACCCCCAGGATTTTCATTTTTACTCCATTTGGGGTAATTTACCCCTGTTCCCAGACCACTGTTCTACACTGTTCTAGGAGGGAAGGAGCCACTCAAAAATAGTCCTGTATTTTTAGGACAGTAAGGGGGCTCGATATATGTCATTCTTCAGGATTTGACACCTTCGCCAGAACTTCCTATTAAGGGTACCTTTGTTGCAGATTCTGTGTAAGCTTTATAGCGGGTATGAAAGAGGGCACTGTTTGGTCCAGATTCAGGAAAAGCTTTGGGAAGCTAATGTTTCCCAGGACCCTTTAGAGTTCATTTTGATTACGTTTTGGGGTTTCCACCACACTGCAGGGTGCTTGAGTGCGCTGCATTTTTTCTTTCACTTGTGCATCTCTTCATAACCCTGCTGCTTCCCTCACTGTCCCCACTTCATGATCTGAAGAAGCCTTACAGAAGGAATTACCCTGTGAAATCTTTTACTGAACCTTCCCTGAAGCATTGGAAACTGGGATAGGTGGAAGGTTGCTCCCTGCCACAGAAGTAATTTTCAGAGTGCAAGACAAGACATGCATGTACATGCTTGAGCCAATTCGGAAACAAGGTAAGGAAAAGAATCCTGACTCTTGCTCATGAGAATTTTACTATAATTTCTCCTTCTTTGAGATTTCATTTAAAGGAATTGTTTTCCATCAAACTGAATAAGAATTATCAAAAATTTCTTATGGGGGAAGGTTCCAGCTCCAGTTGCAATACTAATTCTAAACTCATTCATGTTTGTGGAACTTGCTAATTGCAGCTAATTGGTAAGGTCCAGCAGAACATGTCAGTCGCATACCTGATAATGTTCTCAATTGCAGGAGGTATTTCAGTTGTGTTTTGGGGAGCAGGATTAAGAGACCTTGTCAAAAGGTTCATTAGGAGTTTTTGGCGGTCCCGATTTTGGCGCGGAAACAGGTGGAGTCAAGTTGTTCAACCCATAACAATTTTTATTCAAATTCAACAACGGTGTATCAATAACAACTTCTGTGGAAATGAACGAGTCCCAATTGTTTAACTGTCCATCTGTTCTATCGTAACTGTCATAACCAGAGTCTCTCCTCAAAACTGGGGTGCCGGTCCAAATCTCTCCTTGTCATTGGGTCTTCTCAGAGGTGAGCTCCTTACTGCGCATAATAGTGCCGCAGCACAGATGGCAAGCCCAATCCCCCTCTGGGGGTGGCTTGTTGAAGGTGGAATCTGGCTGTACCACCTTCTTCCAGGGACCGCGTCCCCTCGGGTACACCATTACTGTCCATTCTATGGTTTCTTTAATGGTAACTCCTTCTCTCCCCGTACTGGGTCTGGCAATAGGCCACCAACCTTCAAATTGGGGAAGTCTTTTAGCAAGTTACTAACATCCTCCTGCTTCTTCTCCTCTCTCTCTTTCTTCCCTGTCTCTATTCGGAAAATCTCTTCCCGTGCTCCTGTTCCAGTTTTTATGTCCTCCTCCCATACATCTATCCATTGCTCCTCCCCTTTCATCTTCCCCTCTTCTGACAGGCACACCTCTATTTTAACCCTTTCCTGGTCTTCCTTCTCCTTTGCCATTTCCCTCTCATCTCTCTCCCCTTTAGTATTCTTGTTTTCTGGAGGAGATGGCACACTCTTGTCCTCCTGTCCTTCACAGATCTCGTGTTAGCAGCAATTTGCCTTGATACCTACTGTGATAAGAATATAAGAAGAGCCTTGCTGGATCAGGCCGAAGACCCATCTAGTCCAGCTTCCTGTATCTCACATTGGCCCTACCAGATGCCTCTGGGAGCACACGAGACAACTAGATACCTATCTCCTGATACCACTTCCCTGCATCTGCCATTTTGAGGTACCTTCCTTTTAAGCCTGGGGATTATACATCCCCATCATGGCTTGTAACCTGTGATGGACTTTTACTCCAGAAATCTGTCCAATTCCCTTTTAAAAGCATCTAAGCCAGATGCCATCACCACATTCCATGGCAAGGGTTTCCATAGACTAACAACACAGTGGATAAAGAACTATTTTCTTTTGTCTTTTCTCACTCTCCCAACACTCAATTGGAGTGGATGTCCACTGTTTCTGGTATTGTGTGAAATGGAAAAGAGTTTCCCTCTATCTTCTTTATCCACTTCCTGCATAATTTTATACGTGTCCATCATGTCCCCCCTCGGGCGCCTTTTCTCTAGACTAAAGAGCCCCAAACACTATAGCCTTCCCTCTTAAGGGAGGTGCCCCAGCTCAGTCATCATTTTAGTTGCTCTCTTCTGCACCTTTTCAAGTCCTACTGTGTCTTTTTTTGAGGTGCGGCGACCAGAACTGTACGTAATATCATTTTGTACAATGGCATTATAATGTTGGCTGTTTTATTATTTATCCCCCTTTTAATGATACCAAGCATGGAATTGGCCTTCTTCACTGCTGCCACACACTGGGTTGACACTTTCATTGAACTGTCCACCAGCACATCAAGATCTCTTTCCTGATCCATCACGGACAGCTCAGATGGTTTAGGTTGTCACTCTGTACTGTTTTTCGGTGTTTTCTCTATTCAAAACTGCTGTTGCCCGTAAACGGTTCAACAGAAGAGTTAAATCACAGACAGAGAGAGTCAGTCAGATAAGGGTCATAGACAACTGCATTTTATTAAAGAGGCACACCCAATCCTAAGTGTATTAGGAGGCAGCTATATTGATAAATGTACTTGACTGATCATCTGTGGCTTGATCAGTTGGACAGGTATGCAGGCATCACATTTTTTATCATCTAGCTTGACTAAGAATTCTTTAAAGCTTGCATATTTTATGCATTTGCAATTGATCTTTAAAAAGCACACAATTGCCCGGTTGCGGATTTTAGTTTTCAGTTTTGTTTTATTTCAATAGATCAACATAGCCTCATCCTTTTTTTTTAACTTTTTGAAATTTGTTTTATTGTTTGTTTTAGCTACCTGGATAGCTCAGTGGTTTAGGTCACTGGTTCTTAACCTTGGGTTACTCAGGAGTTTTGGACTGCAACTCCCAGAAGCCTTCACCACCTGCTGTGCTGACTGGGGTTTCTGGGAGTTGCAGTTCAAAAGCACCTGAGTAACAGAGGTTAAGAACCACTGGTTTAGGTATCTGTCTGCAGAGTAAGAGGTTGGGAGTTCAATTCCCCACCTGTGTCTTGCCAGTAGAGCCAGCCTGTGTGATCTTGGTCAAGCTGTACAATCCCAAGCACTCTAGAAGAATGGAGTAGTAAACCACTTCTGAGTATTGTCTACCTGGAAAACCCTGAAAAGGGTCATCCTAAGTCAGAATTTATTTATTTGTTTGTTTGTTTGTTTATTAGGCTTATATGCCACCCATCTAGACATTGTCTACTCTGGGTGGCTCATCACACACAAAGTAAAAAATAATTAATATATAATGACAATTTAAGAACAATTTATAGAAATTAACAATAGTTCAAGATGGAGAGAGAAAAAGTAAATTAAGTAGTGCCTGGAGGGAAGGCCTGTCTAAATAATCAGGTCTTAAGATGGTTTTTTAAACTGCCCAGCGAAGGGGCCAAACGGATCTCGGAGGGGAGTTTGTTCCAAAGAGAGGGAGCCACTGCCGAGAAGGCCCGGTGTCTAGTTTTTTCTTTCCAGACCTCCCTCAGTGTTAGGCTCCTCAGTCGCCCCTCCTGGCTAGATCAAGTGATACGAGTAGATCTACTGTAGGTGGGAGGAGATGTCCCACCAAGTACCGTTTAGGGCTTTGTATGTCATCATTAAAACTTTGAAATCAACCCAGAATGGGCAACGGTGAATGGGCAACCAATGCAAGGCGGCCAGGGTGGGAGTGGTATGTTGATGTTTCCTCACCCGACTTATAACTTCTTTGGACTGATGCCTTCCGGCAGAAGATGCAGAGCAATTAAAACTTGGACGTCACGCTTTTTGAAAAGTTTTTATCCTAGAACTATAATTGAACTTAACAAGGAACTTAAGAATCACCAGGAGTGACTTAATGGCACATCATTATTATTGTTTACTTTATATGCTACCCCATAAGCCAATGAGGTTTATACATTGAAAAAAACAACACAGCTAAGAAACATAGTAAATTATGACACTAAAACAGTAGTAAAGACATTATTAGATTGAAACAGATACTGAACTCGTAAAGTTAAAAAACATTAAAACATATTGGGATTCTTTTTTAAAAAAAAAAGACCCATGCTTCTTTTTAGCAAGCTATGTTGTAGACGTGTTGCACTGTCAAGTTGGTACCAGCTGATAAGAGAGATTTCAAGTTATCCGAGGTGTTCAAGGAGTGCCACCCCACCGTGAATTTCTATGACAGGAATCTAAACCCATGTCTCCCTAGCTGTAGTATGATACTCTCACCACTCTGTCACACTGGTATTCAGGTTGTTGGTAGACTGGCCCCATGAAGATCAAACTGAAAATATTGTCATGGGGAAGTACTGGAACTCACTATGGCCAGGAAATACTTGACAATACAAGAAATGCATACTTTATTTTGCCCGGTTTTATTTTACATTTATTCGGTTTTCTGTTTCCTGGTTATATGTGTTTGAATTAAACATAGTTGATTTAGAGGTGGGCCATTTTTATACCTTACAATATGTTGGCATTCATATTGAGTCCAGGAAATATTCCACAACGCACCCAATGCAAGTTTGTCTACTTTACACATTAGGATTGAAAGTAATATCAGTGTAATGTGTAGTTTGGGTCTTCCTTTTTTTCGTGCTGTTGATATTTTCAAATTCCATTAACTTCATTTCAACATACAGTATATTCAAGGATGTGGATTTCAGTCTTAAGAAAATAACAGAAATAACAGTCTTTCTGTGGTCTCATTATTCAGAGGTGAGCATTTGCTAGTTAAGCTGGTCTTCACACACTTGTTTTTCAGAATTATGTTTGGTAACTTTTATTTGGTAAGAGCCACTTCTCTGTGGTTTTGCATGATTTGTTCCTATCTAAATCTCTGTCCCTCATTTTGCAGACCAGACTCATTGTGTCTGAGTCCCTAAGCAGCACCTGCACCACCTGTGTTTGTTATTTTAATGGTAAATGGAAATGATGCCTCACTTCCACTATAGATGTTCCAAGATACAGTGGTGCCTCGCATAACGAGCGCACCGTTTAACGACGAATCCACATAACAATCTATTTTTTTAGATCGCTAGTGCGATTGCATTGCGATATTTTTAATGGGCAAAACATCGCATTGCGATGATCGGTAAGCATTTCGCTTACTGATCTTCGCATTGCAATGTTTTTTAAACAGCTGATCGGCAGTTCCAAAATGGCCACCAGGTGCCCAAAATGGCCACCACAACCATTTTTGCGTGGATTCCTCGCTTACCGAGGGTGCGAAAATGGCGACGCTATGGAGGATCTTCGCTGAACAGTGAGTTTGGGCCCCACGAAGTTTAATGCGTTCCTATGGGTTTTTCCATTCCGTTTGGCAATGATTTCACATAGCGACGATTAATCCGGAACAGATTAACGTCGCTATGTGGGGCACCACTGTAATTTTATGGCACTTGTGATAAGCTGTGGGGAGGTCCTGCTAGCTGACTTATAGAGACTAACCCTGTTTTCCTTTTGTTGGGTTATCAGATCACGAAAGGTACTTAGAATTTTATTCAAAAGGCTAGAAGGATGTCTGTTAAGAGTATACCACATGATCACACCAAACAGCTACTCGAATTGTTTCTTAGTGCTGTTCTGCCCGAAGAGTTCTGTCTTGCCTTGCTTTGCTGGAACCTTGAACAGAACAACTTCTTTCACCTGTATGCCAATTCTGCAAAACACCCTTCCATCTCTTCTTTCTTCTCCTGCACTAATCCTGCCCATTATCGAGCTGCGGTGGGGCCACTAGGGAACATATCAAGCCGTTTCTGATTAAATTACATTGGTTACCAGTTGCTGCCCGGGCCCAATTCAAAGTGCTTGTTTTGACATATAAAACCCTAAATGGCTTGGGCCCTGGATACCTGAAGGACTGCCTCCTTCCATGTTGACCTACCTGGCAGTTAAAATCTAGCCAAGGGGCCCTTTTGAAAGAGCCGTCCCTCAAGGAGGTAAGAGGGAGGGCTTGTAGACAAGGCCTTTGCAGCAGCTGCCTCCAGACTGCGGAATGCCCTCTCGACTGAGATCTGTTTGGCTCCGACGCTGATGACATTTCGGTGCCAGGTCAAAACCTTCCTGTTCCAGAAGGCTTTTAATTGAAATAATATCAACTGTGGGTCCTGATGGCAATTTTTAGAGTATCTATTTTAATTGTATTTTAATTGTTTTATCTTTTTATTGTATTTTAATTGTTGTAAGCCACCCAGAAACCTTTGGGTAGAGCGGGGGGCATATAAGATAAATGAATGAATGAATGAATGAATGAATGAATGAATGAATGAATGAATGAATGAATGAATGAATGAATGAATGAATGAATATTGTTCTGCTCTGTTGGTCTTAAGAAGAAGGCTTTCCTTGACTGGTGGATGTTTCCAAATCATGGGGGCTGATTATTCACATGGGCAGCCACTTTGAATGGGTAACAGAAACTTTTCTGCATCATCTGCCTCATCTAAACTGGAAAGGATCTCAAAAAAAGGTAGCTACATGTCCACAGGCTTCCCAATTACTTCCATTTTGGGGAGACCATCGTTGAGATATGCCAACATGGTCTGCTGCTACTTAGTGAGGTTCTCACAGGTTACCTATGAGGTAAACCGAAGATCAGTAATAAGTATTTCTTCACTTGTAGCAATGTTAAGTAGTCTTCTGACTGGTAATTGCCCAATTTGGGCTGGACTTCCTCTAGATTTAATCTGTCTGCATTTTCTCCTCAGACATTTCCCAGCAGTTGGACTGTTGTCTTCAGCTTTTATTTTCCTGGGAGGTTTTAGGGCAGGTTTGGAAGTGTCCAAGGGGTAACTTGCTTTCCCAAGGAATTGCCATAGGCTGGACCACACCTCAGTAACAAAGGTGGCTGGAACTCCATTTGCAATGTCACTGAAATGCTTTGGGTGGGGGTCAAAATAAGGTAGAGGGTACAGGAGAATCGGTGTAGTTTTTGCCCCACCGCTAACACATTTGCCCCTCTGGAAGCAAGCAACTTTTAGATGGAAATAAGTATTGTTTTTCCACATCTGTGGCCTTTTCACTGCAATTCAGCAAGAGACATCTTCCAGTCCTAGATATTACACACATTAATATACCATTTCAAACTGAGTCACTTAGATAGCCCCGGCCTACCATTTGTTCAAAAAAAAAAAAAAGTCACAAAGCACAAGTATAACTTTTGCACTTGTAAAAGGCTCATTGTAGACACCTTCCAATTAATATTTCATAGGTTTCAATTATGACTGCCTTATCAAGCACACGGGGAAGAGAAGGCACAACAATTATTATAATAACTTTGTTAGCTATAATTTCCTCTTTTCTCTGAAAGCGACGATGGATATTTCTCAAAGCTGCATGTTAAGCAGACATGCTTACACCTGACCTTCCACTCCATCCACTTTTTCCCGCACAGCGGTGCCTCTTTCTTCCCTTGAAAGACAGGTGCAATTTGTAGCTGCACAAATTATACAGTCCTTGCTATTAACATTCTTTTATCTAGTAAATTACTTACATTGATTATGCCGAAGAAGGTTCTATGAAATGTTGCTAATGCACGGCTATGATTGGGCTGTAATATATAATTCTTAAATTAAGACAAAACTGAAAAGAAATGACTTCTTGTGATAGCAAAATTCCACTCTTGGTCACGTACAGCCATTAAATATCCTGTACTACACTGCACAAGAGTATGTGTGCTTCTCCCGGGCATCGCAGGTAAATTCCAGTTCAGATAATTACGCTGTTTCCATAACATTCCATTTAGTTTTATTTGGGTAAGTTATAGTATTTAAATATATATTATTTTATCTTATGGCCTCATGCTTCAAATTGTTTAGCTAGCATTCCTGGTGTAAGTGAGTTGTATTCTGCATTCCACTGCAGGACTGGCTATGTTTCACCCTAAGACAAAATTGCACCCTGAAATTGATAATGATATCCAACAGTACAAAGTGGTGATGGAGGTTTCCGTGCTCCTCCCTCAGCAAAGCACTGAAGGTTTCTGTCCCTCAGCTGCAGTTTGAGGTGCCAGAAAAGTAGTAGCAAGTTTGGGAATGACAGGCCAAATTTGTTTCTTCCCCAATGTCATTTCAACCTTAAATCTCAATTCTATTAAGTTGTGTTCTCAGAGGCGGTTTGTCATTTACCAGGATTAAAATAATTACTGCCACCACCTTGCATTAAGTCATGAGGGTGGGTTTTTTTTAATTTCATGAGAATTATAATATATTGAGAATTAGCAGCAGGATTAGGATCCTGATTTTTTTGGAGTTAGGATTTCAGGTACTGTCACCTATTTGCTGAAGCCACTAAAATTCTACTGTCCCCCTCCCACTGAATGTGACCCACTGAATGTGATTGGCAAGCACAGTAGGTAATGTTTGCTACTTGACATCATACTTTGCCAAAAAAATCAACCCACTATGGGCTTCTTATTTTTATATTATATTGTATTATGTTGTATATTGTTGTATTATATTATATTATATTATATTATATTATATTATATTATATTATATTATATTATATTATATTATATTATATTATATTATATTATATTATAGATACATTATAATAGTTGGGACAAAAGAAGGTGCTCCAACAGAAAATGCAAAGAATCTGTTGGGACATCTTTGTCCCAGCCATTTTATTTGTATGGTAACCACACATACAGTGTCGAAAGTGAGTGAGTGAGACTTGGGGACATTGTTTGCAACTTTTCAGGTGACAACGCTGTAGGATACCTACCTTGTAGATCTAATTCTGTGGAGGCTCTCCAAGGGAAGGAGAAACGTCATCTCATTCTGGTGCAAATGGATAAAAATAAGAGAAAGGGGGAAAGGTGCTGCAAGCAATTTCCCTCTTTGGCACACTCAGGCCACCTTTCTATCCTCGGTTCCCAGACTTCCTTTCTCCTCAGACTTAGAAGAGAGGTCGTTTTCACTGTCATGGCCTCTTTTACCTGTTCTGTTCTTGGCCATGTATGGACTGGTAGTGATGTCTAAGTTCAAGGTCAAATGCAGTTAGGATCCTGAACCAGCCAGGGCAGGACAATCTGGACGTGGAAGCGGAAAACCATGCTAAAGTCCAGACCACAGAGTCCTGTTGTGAGCTAGGTTAGAAAGCTTCAAAGCCAAAGTCAAGCAACCATTCAAAGTTTAACCATTTCAGTTTAATGCAACAAGCAGGTAAAAATATTCTGAGTGACATCTTGAAATGTTGTGTTTCAGTGGTGGGGATATTTTTGGATGTGACTGGGGACGGATCCTCTGCAAGCCTATTTCTACTTGTAGTGTCTTTTATAGTTTGATCTCTTGCCCTCTAAGGTTAGTAAATCTCTTTTTTTTCCAACAAGAGTATGACTGCTATCACACATAGGATAAGGGATGCATGTCTCCCCATTGTTTATCCATGGCATCTTTTCCCTCCCTACCATCATTCTTCCAAGGGATTAGTAGTATGGCCTCCTCCTGACATTGTGGAGGTCAGTGTGCAATGTGCAAGGTAGTGTGGGATGAAGAGGTGGATAAAACATTAAAAATATGGATGTGGCATATATAGCAAAATCCTGTACGTAGCCTGGTATGGATAGTTGATGGTATAATGTCATGCAAAAAGAAAGAGAAAGCTTGAGGAGCTAAGCCAGCAAATGGATGCTGCTAAGATGACTATATCAACAAACTGGAATTAAATAGTAAAGATTGAAAAGTTAAAAAAATGAAATAGCAAGAAGCCAGTCATTTGAAAGTCAGAGTTGATAGCTGTCACCACAACAAGTGGTGAGGAAGAAAGAAACTATACTGAAAGAAAATAGGACAAAGGCCAGTGGGTGGATTCCTTCATCACAGTCGATTTAATTTAGAATCAAGCTACTTGGACCATATTGTAACACTGTTCTTGCAAATTTTGAGGCCTCCAGTGTCAAAACCTGTAGACTGACAGAGAAACCTATTTCTCTGCCCCTCAGCTGCAGAAAATCCATGGGTGTGGATTCAGCCATAATGTCTGCAACACAATCTATGCTTTCCATCTCGGTTTATGTGATGATCAAAAGAATCACAATAGTACCTGAGCTGATATCTTTCAGCATCAGTGGCTCAGTCTATTATGTAATAATGAATGCTTTGTGTGATTCTTAGATGAATGATCTTGTTTTATCTAGATAACAGGAGTACGAATCTTTTATCCTAAGCACTGGAAATAAGTGTGTATGTGTGTGTGTGTAAAAGAAAATACAGTATCTCCTAATCAGAAATTCTAACAATGTGAGTAAAAAATGATTGCATGATTTGACCTGTGTGGAGAACATTATGTAGTATTTGCACATGAATAATTTTTCTGAAGGACAAAAAACTGTCCATGTTGTTTGTTCGTTCATTTAGTTGTTTAATCGTGTCCGACTCTTCGTGACCCCATGGACCAGAGCACGCCAGGCTCTCCTGTCTTCCACTGCTTCCCGGAGTTGTGTCAATTTCATGTTGGTTGCTTCGCAGACACTGTCTAGCCATCTCATCCTCTGTCGTCCCCTTCTCCTCTTGCCATCACACTTTCCTAACCAAAGTACTGGAGCCTCAGCTTCAGGATCTGTCCTTCCAGTGAGCACTCAGGGTAGATTTCCTTTAGAATGGATCAGTTTGTTCTCTTTGCAGTCAAGGGGACTCTCAAGAGCCTCCTCCAGCACCACAATTCAAAGGCATCAATTCTTCGGCGGTCTGCTTTCTTTATGGTCCAGCTCTCACTACCATACGTCACTACAGGAAAACCATAGCTTTGACTATTCGGACTTTTGTTGGCAAAGTGATGTCTCTGCTTTTTAAGATGCTGTCAAGGTTTGTCATCGCTTTCCTCCCAAGAAGCAGGCGTATTTTAATTTTGTGGCTGCTGTCTCCATCTGCAGTGATCATGGAGCCCAAGAAAGTAAAATCTGTCACTGCCTCCATATCTTCCCCTTCAATTTCCCAGGAGGTGATGGGACCAGTGGCCATGATCTTAGTTTTTTTGATGTTGAGTTTCAGGCCATTTTTTGCACTCTCCTCTTTCACCCTCATTACAAGGTTCTTTAATTCCTTCTCATTTTGTATGTTGCAGCAAATAGCAGATGATGTATTCTTTCTTGTAAAACGAAGAGAGATATTTCCTGTAGAGGGGGTGTTTACCTGTTATCCTTCCCTTCCTTACCATCTGTATCCCTTAGTGTTGCACTATGGAATCGTTCCACCTACCTGACAGGATTTTGGGGTGCATGAGGGCTGTGGTAGGAAGGGAAATCACCTGCTCTTCATTTTTGCTAGATTGTGCTGTTCCATCACCAGAGTCTAATACAGGATGCTGCCTACTGGCATTTTTAAAATCAACATCAGCAACAATCTGCTGCTGGGGGGGAGGCCACATGTTTAATTGATTTTTTTTGTTAGAATTTGAAAATATGTAAATTAATCAGTCTAAGTGATGAACTGCTGAGCCATACAGCCTGTAACACTATGCTTCCCCTCATTGCTTGGCTAGAAGCATTCATGTAAAGTTTGTGTTATCAAATTATACCAAGGGTAGGGAAATTTTGTCCTCCAGATAATTTGTACTACAACTCCCATAAGCCCTTAACATTGATCCTGCTAGTTGAAGTCCAAAATACATGGTAGGACAAAGCTTCCAATAAGCTGTGATTTAAGTAGTGCATCCCTTCAGAACCCACTTTCTTGAAACCATGATAATACTAGATAAATCTTAATTTTTATAAAACTGTCCATTCTTTAGCTTTTGACACCCATTTTGTTGATTAAAACTATGTAATAATCTGGAAGGATGTAAATATTGTCATGACAATTAATGAATGCTTTCCAAGCTGCCATTTTGAACTGTCTTTTTAAACTTTCTCAGGGTGCAATCCTCAGGGTGCTTGGCACAAATTGAGTCATTTTCAGCTCCATGGGGCTTATGTGTGGGTACATATACGTCGGCTTGCACTGTAATATTTCCTGTCCATTACAGTGCACTATTTACTCCAACATTTGCTGTTGTTTATACTTTAACTATAGTGAATATTGCTAAAAAATTGGATTGAGATTCAGTGTCATTACTTGAAGGAACAAACACATTAACCACTTTTCCTTTCTATCATAACACAAACGTTTTCACTGGCTCATATTATTTTTAATACTAGAAGTCTGCGTATGCAACCTTTGAAGTATTTCATGAGACTAGACATAATGTTTACTTATTCCAGATGTTGTATGTTTCCCAGATAGGAGCTAGGATATCAAGTGATGCTATGAAATTATTATGCTATTCCAGCCATGTCTCAGAGAATGTTTTGAGTTCACAGTATAATGGGTTATACACTAGGAGCAATATGTATTGGTCACATTTCCCTATTATAGAAGCTGCTAGTTTTTATCATCATTACTAATTATTAGTGAGTACTAGTATGAGATGTAAGTACTAAAAGGAGAACTGTAGATTAATCTAGTGGGTGTTTCCCTCTCCATCCGCAAAGCTTTTTCAGTTCCTCTAAACCACTTCCACTACATCTTTGCTAACACACTGGACAAAATCCTATTGTGCAACTTTGCACCCAGCATAACCCAGATCAAGCACTTGCTGTTATTAAAATCTTCCAATCTTCCCTCTGCATTTTAAGTTCCAGGACACCTCAGTCTTCTGTTTGTCCTCAGGAGCCTTTAGGAGGCTCAGGAAGAGGAAACAAAGACTTTAAAAGTACAAAATTGCTTCCAGATCAGTGGCAACGGTCCTGATCCTGATGGTGGAAATCTGATGACAATTTTTACTTTTAAAGGCTTCTCTATCCCATCCTGAGGCTCCCAATAGCTTTCCAGGGCAAAGGGAAGCCTGAGGGAGCTTCAGAAACTAAAATGGGACTGATGGTAGAAACCTTTTAATTAATGTACATTAAACAATCCCAGCAACTGATCTGGGTTATGGCAGTTACAAAATTGCACAACTGGATTTTGCCTTCTGTTATCCTGATTACTTAACAAATTTCTCTAAAATATTAACTATTTGTTTCCAAATGTACATACCATAAAAGTATCAGTTCTTCACGTTTATGAACTACAACTCCTATTGGCCATACTGGCTGTGGGACTCTGGGAACTATAGTCTAAAAGTCTAGTCTAAAAAACTTTTTCTGTATCTGGTTTATCTATATAAGAGTGAATCATTTTGATATTTTAATGTGAGAAATGTCCTTTAGTATTTGACTGGTTTTTAAAAAAAGGAATGATGAAAGATTAATAAGTCTGATGAGCTATGGGATGATTTTATAAACTCTGTATTAAATAAATAAAAAGGGCAAAAGTCAGGGCAAGAATATATGTATTTCTTGAAGGGGTGAGGGGTCATTTAAAAGATGAATGAAACATTGCTAGGGATAAAAGGAATTCCTGGCTGACAGTGGCTCTCATCCATTAATCAATACATATGGTCCCTGGGGTGAGGGGTTCACTATTGCTTTGTCTTGTTTGTGTTTTAGGTTTTTTTTAATGTAAACTGTGGTGCTGGAGGAGGCTCTTGAGAGTCCCCTGGACTGCAAGGAGAACAAACCTATCCATTCTGAAGGAAATCAACTGGAAGGACAGATCCTGAAGCTGAGGCTCCAATACTTTGACCATCTCATGAGAAGAGAAGACTCCCTGGAAAAGACCCTGATGTTAGGAAAGTCTGAAGGCAGGAGGAGAAGGGGATGACAGAGGATGAGATGGTTGGACAGTGTCATTGAAGCAACCAACATGGATTTGACCCGGGAGGCAGTAGAAGACAGGAGGGCCTGGCGTGCTCTGATCCATGGGGTCATGAAGAGTTGGACATGACTAAATGACTAAACAACAACAAAAACAAAAATAAATTTAATAAAAATAAAAAAGTTGACTGATTCTAATAATGTTCACTTGGAAGTAAATACTATGATGTCCACTCATTGCCCAGTATCCTCTTGCATAGTTCTACCAGTGTAGCAGAAGAGATGTCACCAGTAGCAGATTGCCTCTAATTAAAGAGTCTCTGTATTCTCAAAGGCTTTCACGGCCAGGATCCAGTGGTTGTTGTAGGTTTTTCGGGCTGTTTGGATGTGTTCTGAAGGGTCTCTTTTTAAAAGTTTGGGATTTATGTGATTCATACACAATGAGATGAAGTCACCTACGCCCCAAAATTGAATAAGGGCTTGTTTGATTAGTGGCAATCTGCCATTGCCAATGATGTTGCTTCTGCTGTTCTAGCAGAGCTTCAAAAGAGGATCCTGCCAATGAGATTTATTTCTGAGAAAATGTATTTAGAATTAGATTGCAAGGCTGTGATTCTAACAGCACAGCCCTACACTGGAACAATCAGAAACATATATTATTCTCTGTGATGGGATTACTCCCAAGAATTAGTGCAAATGATCTTATGTCTACATACTTAGGGAAACTCACTAGAACTTATTTCTCAATAATAAATACCTAGGCTTTAATGATAATTCTTGAGGATTCCTGGAATCACCATGCTATTCTAAACACCCCAATCCCATTTGATTTTGGCTACTGAGCAGGATTGGTCCTGGTTCATGCCACCAAGGATCTCCAGGTGGGACTGAGCTGTCCTTCTCCAATTCTGAGAGCCACTGCCAATCAGGAATTCCTTTTTCACATGTTTTTCACAGTTTTCAGTCTCCTTCTCTTGCACCCAGGGGCATAACCAAGTACGCAGCTTGGTGTGTGATTTGAGGGCTTCCAAATACAAAACAGGCAGCAGGAATGAATACTGCATAGCAGTTACGCAATATTGGGCTTATACTGCGTAAACCCAACAAGATTCTGGCTAAAATTTCCAATGTTTAGGGGGTTTTTATGTATTCGTTCAACCTGTCTTGTGTGAATATGATTTTAAAGGCTTGGTATAGATATAAGATAACACCAAGCTACCCTCCTCCTCTGAGAAAGGCAGCCAACTAATGAAATGAAATGAAATAAACCCGTATGCAAACCTGAAAGGTACAATAGGTTCTCAAAACATGTTCGATTCACAGTGGCATTGATCCCTTTTATTCTCACTCCCCATCCGCATCCCATTGCAGGAACAGCTCTCTCTGTACCATTTGCGGCACCGTTTCATTTTGTCTGCTGGTACTTGAATGCTTCACCTTCCTTGAACGGAGCAGAGTTTCCCCTCTGTGTATTACGCCTGGATGCCTATGACGAGAGATTGCTTTCCGTCGGTAACTGGCAGCCAAATGGGAAACTATAGCAATATGTACAGTCAGTGTTCCTGTCAGGATGACAAGTCCTCCTGCCACTGAGGATGTGCAAACATTCACTTCACCGGGAGTTTAAAAACTGTCCATATGCCTCCCGCTGTGTATCCAAGGTCTGGCTGAGCAGAGAGCGGCAGAATGAGAGGGAAATATACCACAACCCAATAAAGTGAAATATCTCTTTCACAGTCATGAACATCTGTCTCCTCTTCAAAAGGAACATAGGGTAATCTGGATATATATTCCCAAAGTGGAATTTGGGTAATTCAGATTAGAAGTAATTCTTGTTGTTTTAAGGAGCCTCTTTATTACAAAAAAATAATTACACAACTCACCAGCGCAGCACACACGAGAACAGAAGTTGAAGTTTATTTAGCAAGAAACCTCCTGGCAGATGCTACAACAACTGGGGCAGCTAAATTGTCTTGAATCAGTAGCTTCTTCCCAGACAAGGGGAGGGACCCAGCACCCTCCATCTCGTGCTTCAGTACAGTTAGGTGCAGAGTTAATTTCATATGTGTCATCAGAATCCCAGCTTGTTAGCTGTGATGTTGAAAACATATTTGTGAATTATATTTATGAAAATATATTTATTTGTGATGGTGATCTTATATTTGTGATGGTGAAAATATATTTATGTTTGCAAGTAGCTAAATATGGGAGAATGTTTTTCTGTGAATTGACTTTTATTTCCAGTAATGAAACTCTTTCCACTAATTTTCAGTTATGTGGTCTTTTTTTGCTACTATTTGTATTATATTCAGGATGAGGGCAATTGCTAAAGTGAAAAGTGTTAGAGAAATACTATTTTTGTTTGTTTTATTATTGTTTTTAGTTGCTTGCTAAAAGGGTAGCATACTTGTTATTTGAAATGGGGGAATATTTCTCTCTCTGTCTCACTCTCTCTCTCTCTCACACACACACACACACACACACACATATGTACAGGTACAAGTACAGTATGTGCTAGTCACTTATGTTTAGTTAAGCAGTATAAAAAAATTATATACTTTAAAATATACTTTATAAACACTTGCATCTCCTACTTTATAGCACAGTCGAACTTGAAAAGAGGCCTTGTTCTGTATGTATACATTTTAGCTTGTGTTTTGTATGTGTTCTGTACATCTGTTCCATACGTGCATTTCCCCCCTCCCCCGGAAGTGTTTGAACCTGGGCATCCAAAAATCTTCTCGTTTGGTCTTTGATGTTCTGCATGTATCCCTGATGAACTCACAATGACCATATGTGTAAGAGTTGTCCCATTTACTTAGAGTAATCTAAGCGGATCTTAAATTCTTTTGCCTGTATTGAGTATCATGACAGATTGATTTGGACAACTGTACTCTTATAACTGGGAAACTCTTGACAACAACAGAGCCCCATGTGGACAACAGGGCATACAACATACTTGGGTGACAAAGCAAAAGGAGTGAGCTTGCTGGAGCTCCTGTACCCACGAGCAATTATTTGATAGAACAGTCATCTTGATTTATGTTCCTACTGGATGTGAAGGACATTTCCGCCACAGTTCAATGTAGAACAACTTCCTACTTATTACATTTATATTCCACCTTTCCTCCAATGAACTTCTCCCTACTCTGTCTTCACCTACTTGTGAGGTAAGTCAGGCTGAAACAGTAAGGGTTTACCCATGATCAAGTAAGGATCTGAACTCAAGTTTATTCAGTTGCAGTCCAAGTCTCTAATCACCACCAACTCCGGTAGCAGTGCTGGCCCTAGCTCAGAGTCAACACTTCTTCAGCTTCCCTTGTCATACAGTAATTGTGCCATTATTAGAAGATGATTGTTGGTCCTCCATACTGTCCCTATATCAGATACAGAACCTAATAGGGTGCTTCTGCAGACCAAACTGCTCCTGTCAGTGGAACCAGGAGGGTGACAATCCCTCTGCCCTTTGTATGCCTGGTAAAAACTGCTCTATAGGCCTGGGAAATGCCAAACCTGGTCTTCAGGTATTGCACAGGGCTGTAGGGGAAGGAAAAGAACCTTTCATCAGGCTACTGGCTGGGCATTATCACTGGATGTAGGCCTATGTCCAAACAGGCTGAGATTTATATCACATTATTTTGCCTTAAAATTCCAAACATTTGGTGTAGAACACTTCTCTACCATATCAATAGGGATGTGCACTAGCTTCAAATTTTAGGTTCAGAATTATAGCCCTTTGGATTTGGAATTTTAAAAATTCTGACTTTCCAAATATCAAGAACACAATTACAGTTACAGTGGACCCTCTACTTACGGAATTAATCCTTATTGGAACGGTGGCTGCAGGTCGAAAAGTCTGTAGGTCGAGTGTCCATTGACCTACAATGCATTGAAACCCGATTAATCCGTAACCGGCCATTTTTGTTCCATTTTGGTTTTTTTCTGGTCTGTAGGTCGATTCTCCGGCTGCAAGTCGAACCTACATTTTGCAGCCAGAGAAGTCTGTAACTCGAAAAGTCTGTAAGTTGGGCCGTCTGTAAGTCGAGGATCCACTCTAATATGAACACTATATAGTCATTATCTCCCCCTTAAAAACCACAAACAGGTAAAACATTATCAAAGGATTTTCCTGTGCCCTCTCATGCCTTCCCAGTCATTCTGCCAAACAAAAATAATGCACACCAAGAACCAGCAGTGCCTAGATTTTAGGAAATTACAGTAATGGGCATATTGATTGAACCATGAACATTGGGAACGACAGCAGGAAATGCCAGCAACACTGCAGAAGCAGAGGGCAGGTCCCGCTGGGGAGAGGGCAAAAATGACTGGAGCAGCAGATAACCTGTGGTGGGTGGGAATTGTGCCAACAGCAGGGACACAGCAACAGTTGGAGGCACTGGAGTAGCAGTTGGAAAAATGAAAGAAGGAGGCAGAAGGAGCAGCAGATTGAAGCGTGGCATGCCTAGTCCTGTGAGCAGGAAGTGTCATTCTGTCTTACTAAAAGGGCCTCAGAAATGCCCAGCAATGGTAGGTTGACGTTAAGGAAAATAAGTTCTTCTTTAGATCCAAGTTCTCTGTGTGAACGGTGTGGATTAACAATGTCCTCTGCTTGTGACACACCATGTGTGTTGGTGGGCAAGTCAACAACCACCTTGGTCATCTCTCCCCAAACAGACTCCTCAGTCCAGTAAGGACCAGTCTCCTTTGGCTTGTAGGACTCCTGTAAGTATGCCTCTGCCTCTGTCATGTCCTGCTTTTGCGATGTTGTCTCTGGAGGACAGGCCTCTGCCATGCTGGTCTAGACAGTGCCCCACAAAGCTTGCCCTGTTGGACTGTAGAATACAGCTGCCAGTACTGCTGTTTGGGGTGCTATGAATGTTGTTAGTTTCTTCCTGCTCTTTGCGATCAGACCTTCTTCACTAGCTGCTATTGTCTGTGATGGAAAGTTGGCTGGCATTCTCCCCCCCCCCTCCCCAATTAATCTGGCCTCCAAGAGGGTTGCTAGAATGTACTACTCCTCTTTCCACAACAAAGCAAGCCTGTAATTGGAGCAGGTCCTTTAGCTTGCTGGCCAGGAAAAAAAATGCTGTTCTGTCTCTATGGACTGCCCCCCCAATCCACCTAGACTGTCCCCTCATTATGCCCTCCATCATGCCTCTTAAGCCCTGAAATATTAGGCTCACCTGGCTAAGGGTGGCTCTTTTCCCCCAAAGGAGCTGTGTTGCACTCTCAAAGCATTGGAGGACATAGGCCACTTGACCTGTAATGTCCCATGCTTGTCTGCCCAGAGAAGCAGCCACACCAATGGAAGTCTCCAGTGCCCAATCATGGAGTGTCCTTTGCTGCTCCAGCACTCTTTCAAGCAAGTAAAAAAATTGGAAATCCATCAAGTTGCTACATCCTTCATTAGGTGGTGGACACTGTGGTGAAAATGCCCTACCACCCTTCTGTCCCATTCCATTATATTAGGATAGGCAGGTGTCTTCCATACCCTACAAAGAAACCCAGTCTGCTAGATTGAGAGCATGGGCCATACACTGCACCCCTCTCATCTTCCCAACCTGCAGTACTAACCCCTTGTTTGCCGCATTGTGACAAACAGATCTTACCTTTCTGTAGCTAGACTCCCCTGTTGCAGCACATCCTTCAGAACCTCTTGAATGTTATGAGCTGTGTGGGCAGCTCTCCATCACTGCCACATTCAAAAGGGCCCACCTGTATCCTGCCCTTGTTTGTTGCCCTTTGCCTTCACCTCTGCCAGGAAAAGACAGATATCACTGTGCCCTGGCCAAGGGCTGCTTTACTATTTGCATGACATGCCAATGTAAATCTGGCACCCCACTCTGAGGCTAAGGGTTCTTCAGGATGGCAGTAGGTAATCTGTAGCCAGTTCTGCCACAAATTGATTGAAACCAGTGTTCTCCACCGGAAAGAATGGCTGGTCATCCAAGGTTATCCTCTCCCCTAGGCAGGGAGAAATCCTGGCATATTTACACTGGTGGAAGACCTTCTCTGCACCCTTCCAAGCTCCTCCAATGTTGGATGGAACTCATTCTCGAGATGTGGGTCTAGCATTTGCTGCCTCCCACCTCTTGGTATTTGCCCATTTACCTCTCTGCTTCCATGGGCTAGTGGTTCAACTTCTGCCCTTCATAATAAGGAAGGCACTTGCCCCCAAGGTGCCCACTTCATTTGCCAGCAGCAATGTCCTGTGCCGAGTCTTCAGGTGCATGCAACTACTGAGACGGTCCAAGCCCTGCCCACACTTGAGTACCTTCTTGCAGTGCATGCATTCAGTCATGCAAGTATCTGTTGATAACTGTAGAATATGCTTCCAGATTCCTTGGAGCTCGTTTTTGACTGTATGTTCCTCGTTTTTGACTGTATGCTCACCTGTCCTCACTACTAGTTCTGGCAACTGGAGGTGCAGGGACAATTTTAGTGTTACATGTTTGTGGACATAGTGCCCAGAGTCCTCTCAGTCTCCTCTTCGCCCATGTCAGATGTGTATGTACTTGAAGGGGAGTCTCCTCCAACCACAAGGCTGCTTTGCACAAGAGAGATTTACTGGGAAGGAGCATTAGGGGGCAAACCTTTCCTTGAATAGGATGGAACTGGCTGGTACAGATATGGAGGGCAATGTCTGGTGCTCTTTGTAAATTTCTTTCCCAACCTAAAAATAAGGGCACTGCTGCTGCCCAAGCTAACAGTGCCAGTCTGAGTGCTGATACCATCCTTGTCCTTCTCTGGCAGATCAGCTCTTTGGAAGTGCCTTTTGAACCACTTTTTGGGCCCCTTGCCCTGGCTGAATTGCACAAGGACATCACTGGAATATGTCTGATAATTGCTCCTTTCTGCCCCACCTTCTGAATGCATATCCCTAATTTATCAGTGCCCTGCATGGACCCTTTTGAGTCGCCTACTCCCCACATTTAGAAATTGTATAAGATCTTTTATACCATTTAGCAGGCCTGCTTACTATACTGAGCCAAATGTCTTTAAATTCTGCACATTTTCTCCCCGGGGGCGGAGGGAGAATGTAAAGCATCCTGACATGTCACAGATGTTTTATTGTGTCTAACATAAAATAAAATAAAATTCATGTAAAGTGAAATATTTTGATCATACAGTGTACTGCACATAAGCAGGCCTGGGACTGCAACCTTTGAACAGACATTCAAAGGGCAAGCCATCAGCAGATGGTACAAGCCTTGTAAATGTCAAGTAATCTGCATCCGTTCTGTTGACAATACATTTTGGGATCATGACTTGAGATCCCTCGTTTCTAATCATCAAATATGTTGAACATCCACAAATCTGTTTAATTAATCCATAAATTCATGGGGTCCATGAAACTACAGATTTTGACAGTGTCTGAAGTTGGATATTCAAAAGTCTCTTATGTGCTCAATGTCATCTTCTTGTTCGTGCTTTTATATTGTGGAAGGACAAACTGATGAAAATGTTAACGTCTGCAATTGTCATGTTAAAAGATCACTAGGTAAAATCTGCACCAATTGTTTTATTGGCAATAAGAATAAAGTTAAAAATGGTGCTTATTTCAATAGCCATTTGATGTAGAATAAACTGGTCTGTCACCAAGCTCCTAAAATGTTAGCAAGGCACCTACATTATGATAGTGAACTTCTAGAGAGGAACTGGTGGATTTATTATCTGTTCAAAGGTCACTAGAACAATTGAAGGGTAAAGAGAATTACACTTGAAGTAAACTATTAGAAATTACACCTGAGACTTCTACTCTTGAGTGGAAAAGCACATAAAGCCATAATAACCCTTAAATATTTTAAAGGGAGTTGTCAGTAAATATCACACAGATCATTTTACAGAAATATACTTTCAGTGGATCATATTTCTCTGGGAAGTCATTGTTGTCCAATATTACCCACAAAAATACAGGAATCCAGCTATAAACAATTTTTTCAACTCATCCAACAATTTTAGACATATTAAGACAAATGTGAAACTAGTCTCATCCTACATGTTGGTTCTACTCAGATCTAATAACAATTAATAAAAATGAGCGTAAACGTTTAGCATAAGAATTCCTGCTTACCTGTCGCCTTCATGTAGGAGGATCTTAAAGTCTTTTATTTCTCGTTTGTAAGAAACCATAGTCTGCTGCTTTGGTCCAATATACAAACTATCCCATGTGCAAATAATTGTTTGTTCTGAAACAAGAATCAATTTGCAGTTCAGGATCCTAATTTCAGACCAAAGTATAGCTTTATTTAGGATTTAGTTGTGCAGAGACAGGAAATGTGAAGGTCTGAAAGTGAAGGTCTAAAAGCAAGGTATTGTAAATGCATTCGAATTTCCACAATTGCAACCCTGCCATTACAGCTCATTCTGAGACGTTTTGGCTGACTTCTTGCAGAGACACAGGGCCAGGGCTTACCTGCATTTCCATGTCCTTACCACAATTACAGCCCTCCCCATTTTCATCCTGTCATGCCTGAATAAAGACTTACGGTTTGCAGCAAACTCTGGTTTACCACATTTGTACAGAACAGCAAAGCCACAGATGGTTGTCGCATCTGACAATATGAGATAAGCTTGTAAAGAATTCCAAAAGAATATAATAGAATGAGAGGTAAGAAGGCTTAGGGAATATTGTAAGTATTGTGCTAGGCCCAATCCATCCTGCTCTTGTAGCTGTAAATGAAGAACTGGATCAGAAAGGAGTTGAGCAGTCAAGGCCCACAGCCTTGTTAAAGATTCGCCTACATAATACTCCATGTGAATCTATGCCCTATTCCTCACGAACTGTTTTGCCAGGGTAGCTAAGGGAGATACTTTCAGAAAGCTAAAAGGAAAGAGCAGTTTAGTGAAACCTATCATCTTTCATCGAGGAGCTCAGAAAATGCTGTTTTAACCCTATGAACTGCAGTAGGAGAAACCTTTCCTAGAGTAGTGTCCATAGTTCAATGGAAGAACACTTGCTGTGGATGATGAAGGGTTCCACTTGCAGTCTCTGACATCTTCAGCTGTATGGGAAGGAAACCACATACAAACTTCTATATTATTAGCATACAGAATAGTAAGCGAGACCAGTAGCGGGCAGCTGCAGAGTTCTGGGGGCCTTCACCATCTCATTTTAAACCTAAAATATTTCTCTCTGTGTGTAGCTGAAAGAACCTCAGTACAGACAACCATTTTCCTTGGATGCTTCTGGGGCATGATTGGTCAATTTTGGGCTTAGGGTGTGTGTGTGTCTGATGGGCTGCACAATTCCCACACTTGAGCTAGATGAACCAGTAACTTCTCTTTTAGTGAAGCAGCTTTATATGTGTATAGAAAAGCATCTGAAGCCAGTAGACTAAACTTCTTTCTCTCTTGTCTACATCTGTTCGTGTATCTCCACCTGTAGAATGCAGATGAAACAATAGCACTGCTAAAATGAAATGACTGGAAGAATTAGAAAGAAGCAAAAGAATGAAAGGACATTATAATCTTTGTTGAGTAAGGCTAAAGCAGAAAAAGATGGTTTTGATTCAGATTATTGCTGTTCATCTTGGCTAATACTGAAAGGCATGTTTGAATGAAATGGCTAACAATGAAAAGACCTGTAGGAGAGCTACTTTAGATATTATGTCCTTGAAGATATACAAATAAGTACTATAAATCTAAATATACACAAGGCAGTGGTCGATGAATTACATGGGCTCTGAACGAGTGACATGGATATGTCAGATATGTATCTTGTCTGTTCACGTAAGAGACTCTAGCAGTGGCAAAAACATGATTCTGAATAAAAAAATTATTTTAAAATGTGTGTGCATTGTGTATAAATTAATGATCATTTATTAAATCTTGGAAGACCAGTGATGTGGAAAAGGAGGAATATTGTTTGAATGAGCAACTGGAGCACTGCATTTACCCAGCTCAGTGGACAAATTGAGTTGGATGTTTTTGGATGAATCAGTGCACAATCACAGGAAGTACCAAAAAGTAACTGATGATTATCTCTTTAAAAGTCCTGCCAGAATCCTCAGAACGTATGCATGCTCCACAAGTTAATCTCAACATGAAAACTTCGTATGGCCAATGTCTGTGCTATACTGCGGTGCTATGGCTGGAACTCCTGATTATTTGGGAGGGTTTTTTCCAGCCACAGTAACAACAGCCCAGTTTGTTTGCCTTAGGGCTGCCCTGTAAGCAGTGAATCAAAGTTGTAGCACCACACTGACTCTCTGCCTTCAGTTTCTCCCTCTCTCTCTGACCCACCCTTTTCAGCCTGCCATTATGTGTGGACCAAAAAGAACATAGGTCCTATCCTATGTGCTTTGTGAATCATATTGTGTACAAAAAGGATGAGCAAGTGGACAGGACTGAGGAGCAGGGACACCATTCGCTTTCCTCACCTCAAACGTCTGTTTGGACCTAATGCCCACGATCCAGAAAAGGCTTCTGAAACAATCCGATCCATGACCTTGCAGTGATTCCTCCACAACGTTTTCGAGAAACCAGAGACTACACAATTGTCACAGCAATCTAAGAGAAAGTGACAAGCTCTTCCTAACAAGCTGCCAACCCAGCCCTCCACTGCTTAAGAAGGAGATAGCCTCACATATTTCTCTGAAGTTTCACTGGTGTTTGTTTGTAGAAGGAAAAGTAATTCCCACATAGGATGTTTCCGTAAGGTCAACAGAAATGATCTTTTATTGGGTTGGATAATCAGTTAACATTCTTAACAAGAGTCAGCTACTCTATATTGCCGTTGTCATTGCTTTGTTTATCTTCTTCATTCAAGGCTGCCGCTATCTAGATGACTGCTAGAATAATCTTGTTCTGAGAATAGAAGTCTCCAATTCTTCTCCATACAATCTGAGAACTCACCTTGAGCAAAATGAAAGACTAACAATAATTGTGACCTTGTTTAGCTCAAGGTATCCCAAATGACAACAGCTGTACTAGCTTTGAATAACAGAAAATGGTGGAGTTTTGAGCAATCCTTCACCTGATTATTGATCAGCTTGGAAAATTAAACAACTGACGTAAGAGTGAAACTGAGGAAAAAGTATGCTATAAAGTTACTGCATTGGAGCAGAAACTGTGTAGTAGTTATCTGTATGTCCACATGCCTAGTGTGGAATCTTGTCCATTTTCAACCAATATCCCATCTTCTTTTGAAAAACTGAAGAGATGTATTATGAATTATTATATGAGACTGAATTATGTTTAGACCATTAAAAGGTACTGCTAATAGAATTTCAGTCTACCAGATAAACAGTTAGGCCTCTTTAATTACAAAGATTGAAAGCAAACTTTATGTAAGTACTGAATATGTACATGTTGATTTTAGAACTGCAGCTGTCATTTCAAAATATACTTTGAGAGCTCAGTTTATAGCGGCTAAAAGCTTATTATTTGCCACAATTTAGCAACCAAAGACCTGGCTCTTAAAACACATTTGCAATAGCCTGAATCCTCGTAGAGTCCAAAATTAAACTATTTTACAATGTAGTCATACTTAACTACTAATCAGGTAGCATAAAGTAAGTTTTAAGCCCAATTACATGAGCTTTAATGAAAACCGTAAGTTTGAAGAGCAGAAAACAAAAAACGAATCTTAACTATAATGAGATAGTGATGTAGTGGATCAGGGAATGAAATTTACTAGGCAAGCTTCTAATACCCTATTTAGTAATGTGCATCACTGAGGAATAACGATATTATTACAGGAATGATCAATAGATACAACTGAATGCTAAGTCCCTTTGGTAGGATTCGGTGGTGTTGATGTCATTATTGGATGAGAGAATATAGCATACAAAGATATAAAATAGAAGATACGCAGCCCAATCTCTACTCTGAATTTTTTGGGAAGTCTCACAGATACCAATGAGTGTGACACAAATCCTGTTCAAGTATTCCAAAGTAAACATGGGAGAAAACAGAACACACTTACATTACTCTCTCCGCAAAGATCTCCATTTCTGTTTTTATACAAAATGTGGTTTTCTGAAGGAAAAAAGTTTCTTCATATGATCGAGAACACTTGTTTGCCATGCATAGAAGAGACCTCTTCTCTTCAGAAAGTTACTCTGTGTGTGTAAGCAACGGAAATATACGAGGTGCTGATGGGACTAACACTCCCCCGCCCTCAGCTTGCATGCTTTCAGCAGTCAGATGTATAATGCTTGAATAGGAATATTCTCACATTAATTGGATTAGAATGGTCTCACACTCTTCTGATGATCAGGCATCTGAGCAGTTCATTCCATCTCATTGTCAAATGAAGACATTTCAATTCAGAAAGCTTTGGCTGAGTTGTTTAATCTGATCAGTTATGGAGAGTTTGGACCAGTGCACTAGAACAGGGCAAAATCTTACCACATTTTTATTATTTTATTTTTTACATGTATCATTGGCAAACTGATCGGTACAATTTATTGACCATCATATTTTATCTTTTCCTACACAATGTTTCAATTCTTTCAAGTTGGCAAATAGTCGGTCTCTAAAACAACTCCCATTTATAGCTTGTGGTTTTTAAAAAGAAGATCTTCATTCCCAAATAATATGAACAGACCTTAATCATACAAACATTTTGATTGACTGACTCCAGAAATGAGTTCATAAATGTGCCAATGCTATTCAGCTTAACTTACGTTTTTTGGTTTTCTCTTATAAGTGATATTACGCTGTTTTAGATTATTTAAAATACTGATTTATTGGGTTTTACATTGCACATTGCTCTGAGCACTTCAAGCAGAACTGAAATTAACACATGCTAATAATAAATAAAAGCCCCCTTCCCAAGGTCAATTTCTGTCCTAATGTTGCACCATCCGTTTCAAAGCTCTTATGGGTAATTCAATGTATGAATTACTTCAAAATTTTATGTTGCAATAAGAATTATAATATACATTGCTCTTTCTAAGGCATGTATGGGCTATTTTTTTTCTAGGACCTGGTTGATTAAGATAGATGGAAAATTCTGTCTCTTGGCAGAGAGACTAAAATCCTCTGGAAAGACATTAAGGAGCAGCACTGAGATAAAATCAAGTAACAAAATGGCATGTTGATTCATAATTGTTAAAAAGCAAAGGAATGTAACTTATTTAAATAGAAGAGCTGCTGAAGAGAAAGACATGGTTTACATTGACAATGTCCACTACTGACATTGGTGTGTGTGCAAAAATTGCCAGGTTGGTAGAGCACCCACGCCTATCCATCAGCGATTAAATGTTGGACTGCACAGAGAGCAGTAATTAGCAGCAAAATGTTATTGTCTTTGTTTGCAGGACACACTCATATTATGTGGATGGAAAACTTGTAAAAGGTTTAATTCACATATTACCTAGGTGTAAAACTTGTTAAGTGTTTGATTTTTAGAACACCAATTTAACTGTAGCAGTTTTTGCATTATTTAATACTGAAGAGCTGTAAAACACCTTTCATATACCTTGTCTGCTTATTTCATTTCAGTCTATAGCAGACAAAATCTGAACCTTAGAAGCAGTAACTCCCTCCCCATAAAACACACATAACTAACCAACCGTACACACATGCACAAACATTTGCAGTTCTTGCCACATTCCAGTCTCCTGAGACCAAATAACATGTTCTCATCAAGTTTTCCTTTTTACCTCCAACCATTTCTGCAGAGTGGTATGTGCCAGCCTCAGGCATTCCTCTATCAATGGGACTTGCAAAACTGTTATAAACTTAGTCAGGTAAAATCCTTAATATTTCTGTTCCATTTTTCTAGATAGAATTTAACTGAACTAAAGCCATAAAGATTTAAGATCAAACGCAAAAAGGTAGCCCATGATTGTTAAATTGCTTCACTGATGCAAGAACATTTCCTTCAGGGATCTTTGCCCTAGTACAGTTCCCCAAAACAATTATGATTCACTTGTCCTGTAGAAAGAACTAGTCGTGGCAATATTTGAGTCTAGCAAAGTTATGTATGTAATACACACGGTTGGCCACACAGCTACTCCCAATTCACAATAAAACAAGAGATCTGGCATATATTTTATTCTCTGGGATCCATACATTTTAGGTCTGCTTCCCTTATGTTTTCTTGCAGTTTTTGTTTCAGTACTAGCTTTGAATCTACAAGAATCAACACTGAAATAAAAACTGCAGGAGGGGAAATATTACATTCGGACATGCACTGTTCATTGTGTGCATCACTGAATCCTTGGTTCACGTTGAGAATAAATACACTGTGTTATTTGTGTAAATTGAATTTAATAGAATGATGACTTCCAAGGGAGTCAGCTAAAGAGGGCTGTTCCAAGGCACAGTCATTTTGATACAGCTTTTGTTGTTGTTGCTGGTACAGTAAATGTATGTGATTTTTACTTTCCAATATCCATCCACTTGACTTGCCAATATCTATCCACTTGGATGTGTTCAAATAATGTAAATACAAGCTGCCAAGTTTTCACATCCAAGAATTAAAAGTCATTGACATCAAACTGCCAGAGATTGCCTTACTCTTGTATCTCACTCTATTATTGGAATAATCATGGAACACAATTCAAAAATAATATTACATCCTGCATTTTATTCAATTCCATGTGACAAAAATAGTAACCTAGACTAAGACATCCATTTCAATCAGTAGATGTGTTGAGCCAACAAGATTTAATAATAAAAAATATTGGATCTAGGTAACAATTCCCAGCTGGTTCAGGGAGGTTCCTAGCCCTACATGGTATCACAGTATAAAAATAGTGTCTCTCTTCACCATGCAGAGAGGAATGGCCTAACCCTGAATACAAAATTGGGTCAGTCTTACTGTACCTTCATCAGCCATCTTATTTACAACACTTTACATCTCTTTTTAAGTTATGCACATCCTTTAGGGAGAAGAGATAACACTACATGGTACCAAATACTAAACAAAAAATGCACACCAGAAATAGACACAGATAAATTAAAAAAAACCCCACACACATTCATTTGCTGAAAAACAGCAACATTAAGCCACCTCAGTTTTCTTGGTTTCCCAGTTCTGAAACACCTCAAACACAAACGGTGGTCGCTGATGGTAGAAGATGCTATCATATAAAGATGTTTTATTTCTCTCTCTCTGTTTATATATATGTATATATACACACACACATATGCCTACATATATATTTCATATATGCACGTATATGTGCACATATATATTATGTGTATCATTGTTGTAGAAAACAGTCATTGTTCATTTCAAAACAGAAACAAACCACTAATCAGTCTTTTGAACTTTTTCATTCAATGACACGATAGCAGAAACAGTCCATCCTCTTACAGTAATTTTTTTTGTTGCACAAGAAAGAGATTGTCCTATTTTTTCCAGTTTCAACTGAGAAGACCTCGCTGTCTGATTCTTTCTTCAGGGGCATAAAACATCTTGTGCTGTTTCCCAGCTACCCATAACGTCCCTTGAACAATTTTGCTGGACGGAAGTTCATAGTGTCAGACTCCACCATGCTTGTAATGCACAAAAATGAGGTAGTACACAAAACATTTACTGTTCAAGTTTTGATTACACCCCAGCCTCACCAGCACCCTAGCTTAAGAGTGGAAACATTCCCTTTAGTCACAACGTTAAACAACGTTTAAAACAACTGAAAGTTGTATTTGAGTAATACATTGTGCTTTGCAGTAAGTCTCAGAATATTAAAAAAAGAGAGAAAGAAAAAGAAAGACCCAAAGCAGTGAGAATTGGGCATTTATGTACAAGTTACAACTGACACTTAATATTCTTCTCTGTTTTGCTTTGCATACCAACGCTATTAAGCAGTCAGCATCTAGCTGGTGGGTGGGAGTGAAAGAGACAGAACAGATTACAGCAAAATTAAGCCTACACAATGTTTTCTTTAGCCTCTCCTTGGCTTCCACTGATATCACATCCCTAAGATTAACATATCAAAGGTCTGCTGGAGGGTGGGCTTATAGAAAAGTTAAATGAATCATTTCGGTTTAAGAAATGGCAGGCCCCATTATATCCGAGAATCTGACAGTTCTTAGTGGCTTTCCTGTTGAAAGGAGCAGAGATCTCTCATACTGTTTGACCTTAAAGACAAACACAACAAATATCTCCCACTTTTTCCTCAAGCCAAAGTACTATTTATAAAATAGTTTACATCTTTGTTCAGATTCAAATTATAGACAAACCTCCCTAAATACAAAATACTAAAAGTGCAATAGTATAAATTAAGAATTTGCAACCACATTATACAAACACTGCATTTTTTATTGTACAGCCTTTGATAACATGAAATGTTTTACTCACAACTGCTTATAACGTTGTGAATAATCTATAGTGATAAGGTTTGTCTGTAACTTGTTTTCCAACCATGAACTGAAGTCCACACTACATTTTTTTTCATTTAGTAGAACAACTCTGTCCACATAGCAGCTACAAATATTTAAATTAAAATGGTTTGTTACTGACAGGTACTTGCACATGAAAAGCATGCTATCTTTCCCAATAAAACTTCACAATTTGCCTGCATTGAAATAAACCACTTATTTATAGTAAAACAAAACCTGTTTCTTAAATTAAAAAAAAATCACATAGCCAGGTGTATTTTGCAGTACAAAAGCTTCATTTAAGGATGGGGCTAGTATATTGTCTGTTACCCGCATTATCTTTACATTATAAATACTACAGACAAGAATACTTGTAATCATACACAGCCTTAGGGTACTAAATTACTTATTGAATGTTAGATTTCTAAAAACATTGTTCAAGTTTCTAGCTCAATGGAACAAAACCAGGAAAAAAGGATTAAAATGCCATTGTGAAACTTCCTTTTACTGAATTGGTGGCTTTTGTTTTGTTTAGGAACAAAAAAAAAGGAAACAATTTAGTCTTCTCTAGTCCCCTAATGCAGTTATCCAATGATTTGCCCTTTACTTAAATTTAAAAGATTCCGAAGTTCTCACTAACAGTCAGCTCACTGTTGAAAGTAGTACCATGCAAATCTTGCAAGACAACTTTTCAGCAGACACACAGTTATGCATTTCGGCTATGTGGTAAAATCTTAAAGGGAACCTATGCAATTAGGTCACAAAACTAATGTTTAACTCCCGAAAAACTGTACATGAAAGAACAAATGTTGTGTTGAGTAGTGGTCCAACTGTTACTCGTACTGAATGCTTTTTAATTTATGCCAATCTCTTTATTATCCTCAATAAACCTTGTGAATGGGCGGTTGGCTCCAGTTTCAGAACTCGCTTTGTCCAAGCCAAGGATAGGAGGGCTACTGCCGGTGCGAGCTTTGTCCATTCCAACGGTAATGTTACTTAAAGACGGAATGGCACTTCCGCCTAAACTTACTGGGAGCTGGGGAATGCCTCCATTCTGTATGACAGAAATTTCATTGTTCTTCATTGCGAGTCCATTAGTAATAGCTGCAGCATATTGGTTCCAAAAATTTGGGTCAACATTCATTGCCCGAGCTGCCAAATCCTTTTGGAACATTTCTGAAAACTTCAGAGCATCCCCACCTAATAAAGCCATGGGGTTTTCCACAGACAGTCGTCGGCCACGCCGTGCAGGGGCATTGTTCCACATATGAGTTCCCATGTGAACCTTTAGAAAAAGAACAAATTAAGAAAGATGGGCAAATAAGCAAATGTGCAACAGTTTTGCATATTCCGTGGAGAGATTCTACATAGTGACTCATTAAAAAAAACCAACAACTTTCAGACATATTGATAAACCGCTTATAAATAATTCACATCGTCTTTCCAAAAAAAGGTACATATTCTCATACCAAGCAAAACTAAAAATACATTAGAAAATTTTCCTGTGCAAAAGAATTACATTTAAAATTTTACAACATTCTATGAGATTTGGAAGAGTAATATCCCTTTATCGACTAAACTTTTAAAACCCCGTCAGCTTTGAAAAGTATTAATATATTAGACATGGGCTGCTCAATTCTATTTGTGTTTACTGTGAAGTCTTTGAGTTCCACGGGGAACAATGCAACTCTGCACAGGAATGGTGGTTGCTGAAAGGGGCAACTATTATTCTCTGAACATACAGAAATATCTCATCTTATGCCCAGATCTTCACAGCCAAACAATGTTTGTTTTTCCAAATTTATCCAATGTTAAACAGAGCTAAATAATAATAATAATCATGTGCCATCGAGTCAATTCTGATTTACGGTGACCCTTTTCAGGGTCTTTTAGGTAAAGAGTACTCAGAAGTGGTTTCCCACTCCCTTCTTTTGCAGGCGCCGTAGGACTGTGCCACTTGCCTACAAAGGTCACATGGTCATATAGGATGGCTCTTCGCCCTGCAGGCACTGTGCGGAATCGAACGCTGAATTTCTGGCCCAACAGCCAGGTACCTAAACCACTGTGCTATCCAGCTAAGTCCCACATAAATCAGCAGAACAAGTTAGTCACAACTAGCTTAACTCTCATTACTATCAATGTGACTTGCTCAAAACTAACTTTAATTAGACTTGCTCTAATGTCAGTTCTTTACTACCTGCAGTCTTGTTAGGTTTTACTTTGATTATATAGTGCAGTTCCCACCCTTGGGTCCCCAAATGTTCTTGATCTAAAACTCCCAGAACTGGCAGGAATTTATGGGAGTTGTAGTCCAAGAACACTTGGGGACCCAACATTGGGAACCACTGATATAGTGGCAAAAGACAGTGATAAAAGTTTACTTTTAAAACATGCTAATATCTGATGTTTTTTAAAAATCTACATTGTCCTTAAATCCTATAAATTTGAAATGTCACTATGCAACTTGAACGTCCTACTGAGCATTTCGTGGCATGACCAACAGGAAGCAAAAGGGATGAAATATAATCTGATGTAACCAGATTTTTTAAAAAAAAGATACTAATGATGCAACTATCATGCCTTCAGAAGATATAAAAATATGAGACCCTATTAAACCCAGATGTAATATAAGTTATAAATCCTGTGTTCATTTTTTAGAATAATTTTTTGAAGTTTTTTTTAAATGTGTTATTTGAACACCAACTTTATATAATCCTATCATAATGTGAGTATACATAAGCCATTGATAAGAGAAATTTCATCCTTGAAAGCAGAGGTTTTTATATGTAAGTGCAAATGTAGTTTTTTTTACATATGTTGATAATATGCACTGACAAAGCTCTTCTCTTTATATTCAGTTCAGAATAGGCATATTCAGATGTGATTCTGAGTCGTATTTTAGCATTATGACAATGACAATGAGGCACAGTGAGATTTAGGTTGACAAATCTCCCTCTTTTGCTGCCATCATTTCTAGCATGGGTTTGAAGAGGTCCACAAGCTTTCAGTTCTGTTGTAGATTAACCATAGTTTGTTGTGTCATTCAAACTATGGTTAATCTTAACTATGGTTTATGGAAACAACCTGACTTCAAATAGGGGTTTATGAAGCAGGTTTGCTTCCACTATCTAAAGTAAAAATTAACTTCACATTAGGATTTAGATGTAGAGGCAAACTTTGGTTAATCTAAATCAAGCGCTGAAACTTCCAATCTCCTTGTAACAATATTGGATGAGAAAAGTGAAGGGGGAGCATTTTAATTCATTATTTATTTTACAGTATTTAGTTATATGATCCACCAGCGTTCCAAAAGTAAGGCATAATACAAATTCAAACATTCTTTCAATAGATTTAAAACAGCTCTGAAAACCAATTCAAGCAGTTTTAAAGACCATTGAAAAGTTTGAACCTTGCTATGATTTTTAAATGAAGCCTTAGCATAATGCTATAAGGACACTGCAATATAATGGTAATTTCCTCTCAATTCCTCGTCTCTTGATTAGCATTTTTGAAAGAAAGAAACAGAACCTTAGAATATTAGAATTAGCACTTTTGAACCCTTCATATTTATATTTTCTGATCTGTATAATTTTGTTCAAATATCAAAGATTCACTTCTTACCTTGAGATTCCCTTTTGTGGTAAAAGCTCTACCACATATTGTGCAACCAAACGGCTTTTCACCAGTATGGGTGCGTTCATGTATCTGTAGTGCACTTGCTGAGGAGAAAGTCTTCCCACATGACTGACAGTTGTGTTGTTTGGGCGTTCGACGTGGTGGGGGTGCCAGCATAGGAGTGATGCCTGGACTCATCACTGTCTGTGGTGCAGCAGGAACCTGGATTCCAGCTGGAAGAGATGGAACCTCACCCAATGAGATCGGCTTGCTGTGACCATTCACTTCCATTTTGATCATAGTAGGCGCAGTGCTGGTGACCAGGCTAGGAGTGCTTTGGCTGGGACCTAGAGTAAAGTTGGGTTCAAATAACTGAGAAGGCAGCTCTTTTAATTTGTGTGTCAGTAAGTGCTGTTTTAAATTACCCATAGTGGAACACCCACGATTGCAGACTGTACAAACAAATGGACGCTCTTTAGTATGGCTGCGGTAGTGAATTTCCAATGCACTCTTACAAGCAAAAGGCTTGCCACAGATATTACAAACAGTACTTTTAAACTTACCACGTTCTCTGTTCAGGAACAGCAGGCTAAAAGGAGCTTCTTCTTTGATGAGTGGCCTTCCTGGGTTGGTAGCTGTCAGATCCAGTGCACCTCCATTTTCAACAGTAGGTGGTAGTGCTGGTGGACTGTCAGGTTTTTCTGTCTTTAATTGTATTTCTTGTTGTTCTTCTTGGTTACTAAATATTGGGGATTTTGATCTGAAACTTTCACTGTTACTGTTTTCAGGAGACAAAGCTTGCATGGATGAAGAGGATTCAGACATTGCCGGGCTGCCTGCACTCTGGCTCTCTAGATCACCTACAGCTGAAGAGGAATCATTGCTAAGATGGTCACTCTCCCCTGACCCATTTTCTATAGATTTTAGATTGGTGAGCTGTTGACAGTTCATGACAGAATCAATCATTTTCATTTGATTTTCCAGAGCGGCAATGCTAGAAATTACAGATGGAGGGGAAGGTGGACATGACCCAGAGTAAGGTATAAGTGGTTTTGAGGAGTCACTTGCATTGTCTTTTAACTCTGGGTCTTCTTCCATGGAATTGTCATCAATGTCATCATCGTAGTTGCTCAGTGTTTCTGTGTTCTTTTCATCAAAGGAAAGCTCCGAATCCATGGCATCTTGGAAGCCCTCTGGTAAAGGTGTGTTTGGAATCTGCCCACCCATGTGCATACGAATATGCTGCTGAAGAACAACAGCGTTTGTAAATTTCTTCTGACAAATGGGACACGAATGCTGTACTCTGAGTGGTGGCTTCGCTCGATGAACTCCAAAATGTGTTTTTAGATTGCCTTTTGTAGTAAATGCACGTCCACAAATTTTGCATTTAAATGGTCTTTCTCCTGTATGGGTTCTGTAATGCATCTTGAGAGCACTCTGACAACTGAGCACACGGTGACAAATGACACATTGATTTGGATCTGTCATCTTCTTATCGATGTTCTCTACGAGCTGTTGCAGTTTTGAGGTTTCTGATGTTTGCATAGAGTCTAGGAGACCACCAAATGGAAACTTAGCTTTGAACTGGTCAGACAATGCTGGAAGAACAGGGTTTGGGATGCTTGTAGAAATGCTGCTGTCTGTGACAGCATTAGGGACTGAAGATGTGGATACTGCAGCAACCTGTCCACTTACAGAAATATCTCCTAGCCTTGCATTTGTCACAGGAATATTGACAGGTTCAGTCTTAGTCATAGTTGAACCACTATGAATTGGTTGTGGAGATTCAGCAGCCAAAGGAATGCCAGACTCAGAATTGTTTAGGCTGGGGGATAAGGAAGTGCATTCACTTGATGCAGGGGATGGCCTCTGGGGTGATCTGCTAATGGGAGTGATACTTGGGGAATCTCCATAACTGCTCACCCCAGGTATTGTGGGGGGAAGCTGCAACCCAACTGTAGTGGGAACGGTTGGTAACACAGGCTTGCTATCTAACCAAGTGGTAACTGGTTTTTCTGGTGGCAAAGACATTCCATATGGAATCCCAGAGCATGTGGGAACATTATCGAGGTATTCTGGAACTGGATATGGATTCATCTGAATGTGTGGATACTTCTCCTTATGTCTCTGAAAGTGAACTTTCAAATTGCCTTTTGTAGAAAACCGATTCCCACATATGTTACACTTAAAAGGTCTTTCTCCTGTGTGTGAACGCAAGTGTATCTGTAGAGCACTGTCACTCCCAAAGACCTTGGCACAAAATCTACATTTATGTTTAAAAAATGGATCCTCGGAACTTGTCTTGGGTTCAAACACAGATACATT